>NW_028169194.1:284216-354216 GCF_963971535.1 Notolepis coatsorum | reverse complement strand
TGTATCAACCTGACCAACAGCTATTGGAAATCATTAACACCCGTAATGGCACCATAATGCAAACAAACACACACACACACACACACACACACACACACACACACACACACACACACACACACACACACACACACACACACACACACACACGCACGCACATTTTCATATTTTCATATTTTCTTTTGCTCACCACCATTGGTGTCATGGTTTAAATTAGATTATATCATGGTGTTATTTAACCCTTTCACTACCACACTACAGAACTGTCTGTAGTGTGGCTGTGAAAGGGTTAACCCTCTGCCGTGTGGCAGTGAAAGGGTTACACTTCGATATTGTTGCAGTGATAGGGTTAACCTTCAGCAGTGTGCTAGTGAAAGGGTTAAAGCTGCAGTAGGCAACGTTGGATGTGTTTGGCCTGCCGAGTGGTGTTCCCAGGGTTGCATCTGAAAACCGAAAGAGATTCAAGGTCAAGCCGCCGGTGCCTCTGGGAGTCCGTGTAAAACCCGTGTTGCGTGTGCCACGGCACAGGGCTTGGACAGTGACGCAGAGTTTGCTCTATTTCTGCCGGGCAGGTAGACCCACTCATGCTCATTTAGTTGCCTACTGCACCTTTAAATACAAAATTATGGTATTATGGTGGTGATACATGACCTTTACCGTGGCAGTACCATCAAACTCCCAGACCTTTTGATTTTCTCAGAGTCTGAGAAACGTCATGTTCTCACTGTAGCTAAAGTTACTTAGTCAACTGTCTGGACGTTGTGGGCAGCCATCAAGTTTTTCTTTAACAGGAAACACCACGGACAGACACAACTGAAAGGTTAACCTACCTCCAGCTGAGATAAATACCTCTTCCTCATTAGATATGGCAACACATAGCTAGCTAAAGTAATTCCGTGTAATATCCATTATAGATATAGCCTGTCAACGGTATCCTTGGAAACAAGAAGGTGCATATTACCAATCTATTCATTTCTCTATATCTATGGTCACGGCCGCTGTTGTTGCTATGGGAGACTATTGAGAACCCATACGATGCGTGACGCTCTTTTGTTAGAAGTTGAAATATTTTACCTTTCTTGTGCTCTGTGCTCTGAGCACTGAACACATGGTCATCTCAGCGCCGCTGGGACATTTCCACAGAAGCGTTGCCGGACACACACAGACCAAGCTCTTCTAAACGGCTGTAAGGTCACAAACTAGGGTCAGGCTTTGAAAGCATTTAATCAAATCTGAATCCAACATCGAATCTGCTTATATAATCCTAATCCTTTCAAATACCCCATCAAATCATTATTATCAGTCATTATTTGGGGATGAAAAAGACCATTTCTTACATGAAGAATGTGTGCTGCTTTTATTGCACTCAGTGCCGTAACAAAATATTCTTTCAGCAATGTTGAAAGTGTTGAACTCGCCCCCAAATCATGAATAGCTTAATGTAGAACGACAGCGGTCGAGGTTGAGGGTATTTGTAGAAAAGAGGGGTAAAAAACATGTGATAAGTGAATTTGTTCGACGCATACCGTAGTTCATAATCCAGGTATTTTACTCATTTACAACCGGTTCAACCAAACCATAGTCGCCACTAAGCATTCCAGTCTTTCTCTCGTGATTCTCTTTTGGAATGGCTGCAAAGGTACCTTAACCCTTTCACTACCACACTACAGAAGGTTAATACTTCTGTAGTGTGGTAGTGAAAAGGGTTAACCCTTTGTCGTGTGGCAGTGAAAGGGTTAACCTTCTGTATTGTCGCTGTGAAAGGGTTAACCCTTTGTCGTGTGGCAGTGAAAGGGTTAACCCTTTGGTAGTGTGGTAGTGAAAGGGTTAATGGACGGACACACGGAAATCTCAGTGGACAGACACGAACAAAAGCACAGCGCAGAAACGGGTCTATGATAGCAACATCTGTATTTACATGTGATTACACGTCATCTAACGGGTAAGACTCTTCTCTCTACAATCACAGCTTAAAAAGAATATGATATTATTTATCAATTACAGTTTAGCAAGAGTATGCTATTATTGATCAATCACAGTTCAACAGGAGTAGGCTATGCTATTATTTATCAATCACAGTTCAACAGGAGTAGGCTATGCTATTATTTATCAATCACAGTTCAACAGGAGCATGCTATTATTGATCAATCACAGTTCAACAGGAGCATGCTATTATTGATCAATCACAGTTCAACAGGAGCATGCTATTATTTATCAATCACAGTTCAACAGGAGTATGCTATTATTTATCAATCACAGTTCAACAGGAGTAGGCTATGCTATTATTTATCAATCACAGTTCAACAGGAGCATGCTATTATTGATCAATCACAGTTCAACAGGAGCATGCTATTATTGATCAATCACAGTTCAACAGGAGCATGCTATTATTTATCAATCACAGTTCAACAGGAGTATGCTATTATTTATCAATCACAGTTCAACAGGAGCATGCTATTATTGATCAATCACAGTTCAACAGGAGCATGCTATTATTTATCAATCACAGTTCAACAGGAGTATGCTATTATTTATCAATCACAGTTCAACAGGAGTATGTCAAGTCAAGTCAAGTCAAGAGTTTTATTTGTCACGGCATACAAGTATACAGTGAAATGCGGGGGGTCTTGCCCGCAACGATTGTGCATAATACAATAATAATATAATAAGAATCCAATAGAACGACATTGTGCAATACAAGTAATCAAAGTAGGGCATATCTGTACATGTACATGAGTTTTTACAGAGCATGGTAAGACATGCTAGGTCCTGTGATAGTGCAATACACTGTTAGCTACGGATGAGGCACTGGGTCTTTATGTACACTGCTATACAATGCTATATTATACAATCTCAAGTTATACTATACTATTTTTAAAGTGACCTTTCCTTTTGTAAAGTGACCATAAGTGTGAGCGTGTGCAGCACGCGATTATTTATCAATCACAGTTCAACAGGAGCATGCTATTATTTATCAATCACAGTTCAACAGGAGCATGCTATTATTTATCAATCACAGTTCAACAGGAGCATGCTATTATTTATCAATCACAGTTTAGCAAGAGTATGATATTATTTATCAATCACAGTTCAACAAGAGTATGATACTATTTTATTATCACCCAGATTTCCGTCCTTTCAGAAGAGTCAAATATATATTTGTGTCTGAGTGATGGAGAGCCTCAGAAATGCCTTTTTCTCTCTGTATTTAACGGTGTTTGTGTGTGTGTGTGTGTGTGTGTGTGTGTGTGTGTGTGTGTGTGTGTGTGTGTGTGTGTGTGTGTGTGTGTGTGTGTGTGTGTGTGTGTGTGTGTGTGTGTGTGTGTGTGTGTGTGTGGGTAGGTAGTGCGCTCGTTCCACGTGTAGTCGGTGTGTGTGCATTGTGTAGTGGAGGAGTCTAGTGGACACGGGGGGGATCAGTAAGTGTCTGGGAAGGTACCATTCCCGCCAGCCAGGGCGCTTATCTCCCCTGGGAAGGTACCATTCCCGCCAGCCAGGGCGCTGATCTCCCCCACGCTGTCAGAATGGTCTGGTCCCAATCGCCACTTCTCCTGCCGGATCTGTGCATTAGTATGCAGCAGGCATCGCACAAGCCTCCTCTGTCACACACAGCCAGGTGACACACCGTCTGCCAGGCGCGCACCCGCACACACACACACACAGACGCACGCACGCACGCACGCACACACACACACACACACACACACACACACACACACACACACACACACACACACACACACACACACACACACACACACACACACACACACACACACACACACACACATGCAGATACTGTTATTCTGCTCCTGAAATAAAGGACTCTGGGACTGAGTGCTGGTGTTGTTTGCTTGTGTGTGTAACGATGAATACACATAATGGAACCATAATCTAGCATCGTTTTGGAATGAAACTCTCTACTACAGCACTGGTGCTCAACCTGAGGCTCCCAGCCCCTCAGTGGACAGTGTAGAGGGGGTTGTGGGATCATTTAAGTAATGTAAAATGTTAACAAAATAAATATACAAAAACGAATATACAAATATATTATCATATTTAATTTTTTTTTGTGAAATAATTAATAGGGCCTCCATCTTATAATTCAAATACATTTTAAAATAATATTTTGTACCAGACCATTCTGTGCCCACTTCAAGTCCAATCGTTCATTCACCTTTATTTATTTTTCAGACATACATTGAGGGGTAGATCCTCATTTCCATTCATTAGACATTATACATTAAGCACTATGGCGTTAGACATTATGCATTAAGACATTAAGCACTATATAGCGTTAGACATTATGCATTAAGACATTAAGCATTATGGCGTTAGACATTATGCATTAAGACATTAAGCACTATGGTGTTAGACATTATGCATTAAGACATTAAGCACTATGGTGTTAGACATTATGCATTAAGACATTAAGCACTATGGTATTAGACATTATGCATTAAGACATTAAGCACTATGGCGTTAGACATTATGCATTAAGACATTAAGCACTATATAGCGTTAGACATTATGCATTAAGACATTAAGCACTATGGTGTTAGACATTATGCATTAAGACATTAAGCACTATGGCGTTAGACATTATGCATTAAGACATTAAGCACTATGGCGTTAGACATTATGCATTAAGACATTAAGCACTATGGCGTTAGACATTATGCATTAAGACATTTAGCACTATGGCGTTAGACATTATGCATTAAGACATTAAGCACTATGGTGTTAGACATTATGCATTAAGACATTAAGCACTATGGCGTTAGACATTATGCATTAAGACATTAAGCACTATATAGCATTAGACATTATGCATTAAGACATTAAGCACTATGGTGTTAGACATTATGCATTAAGACATTAAGCACTATGGTGTTAGACATTATGCATTACGACATTAAGCACTATATAGTGTTAGACATTATGCATTAAGACATTAAGCACTATGGTGTTAGACATTATGCATTAAGACTAAGGCTGTCAATCGATTAAAATATTTAATCTGATTAATCGCATGATTGTCCATAGTTAACTCGCAATTAATCGCAAATTAATCGCATATTTTTTATCTGTTCTAAATCTACCTTAAACGGATATTTTTCAAGTTCTAATACTCTTATCAACATGAGAGTCAACAAATGCTTGCTTTATGCAGCCATTTAAAACAAAAGGATGACCCTCATGCATTGCAAATTTGCATCAAAATCAAAATCTAAAAGTTTAAATAAAAATATTTATTTTATTTGTATTTTTTAAAACATGAATCTCACGATGAAAAAAATGGTGGCGTTAAAAGAATTGTGCGATAACGCGTTAATAACGCATTAACTTTGACAGCCTTGCACTATGGCGTTAGACATTATGCATTAAACACTATGGTGTGAGACATTATGCACCTCTTAACCCTTTCACTTTCTAATGATGGAGCATCACCGTTGGTTGTGTGATAGTAAAGGGCTAACCTTCTGTCGTGTGATAGGGTTAACCTTCTGTCGTGTGGCAGTGAAAGGGTTAAGCCCGATTGGTCCGGTACCAGACCCAAAATGACATCACGCCATGTCTTGTTTTTTTGGGATTATCTGCCACAAACCTGAAAGTTATTGGCATAAATTAGAACGCAGTTCGTTTCTCTACCTTTCTGTGAACGTCTAGCAAAAAATGGCATTGCAATCTGTAGATTTCCTTCACGGTTTGTGAATCACGCCTGGTGATACTAAATGCAGATTGAACTCTGCCATTGAGAAGGGGAGATTTGGCCCGATCCATAGATGTGCGACTTGGCCATAATAAGGTAATTTATAGGCCTGATATTCTATATTCTATAATCATATTTCAAATTGCATGTGTCCGGATGGCAGAATTCAGTACTGTATCTACAAAACCTTCTGTCTAATCATCTTCCCTTTATTCATTAGCTTAGATCTTTTGTACACGTGATCTCAAGAAGGTTCTGAATGAGCTCATGTCTGGTCAATTTTAGCATGGTGTTATTCACTGTCAAAGATGAAAAAAGATAATTGATATTCTCCTTTGGTTCATTACAATTGACTCAAGCCTAGTAACAGACACAATATTTCTGACACTGGGAATACATTCCCTGAGATCCATAGATGTCCCTAGATACCAAGAACATGCAAATCGCTGCTGGCGGGACAAAACCTCACAACTAAATTTTTTTTTTTTTTTATCAACTCAGTAGATCATCCTCCATGTGTGTGTGGTTTTACAAAGTCTACACAATGGGAATGCATTAAACCAATCATCTGTCTAAACCGCGTAACTCTATTCGCCCTCAAATCTGTGTTCGTTTTTTTCATCTGCTGAAAAGTTGGGTTTTTGGAGTTATGAGGTTTTGTCCCGCCAGCAGCGAAATGGACCTTGTAGAAGCGGAGCAATCTTCCATTTACTTAGGTATGTATTTTAGGCGGATTTTCAGAAAATAGGGCTAGGGCTTAAGAGGTTAAGACATTAAGTTTATTTTAAAAAACAACAAATCAAATCCCCATCAATGGAAAATGAACCCGCCCATACCCATGCTGATTGGTCTGACTTTTACTCAAGTGTGTTTTTAGCCAGATACTCTGACTTTTACTTGAGTACGATTTTGAGACGGTACCCATACTTTCACTTAAGTATAATTTCTGGGTACTTTTTACACCCCTGTCTAGTAGTATATTTATATACCTTGTGCCTCAGTGTCTAGCAGTGGTATTTCTACGGTGTGCCTCAGCGTCTAGCAGTGGTATTTCTACGGTGTGCCTCAGTGTCTAGCGGTGGTATTTCTACGGTGTGCCTCAGTGTCTAGCGGTGGTATGTCTACGGTGTGCCTCAGCGTCTAGCGGTGGTATTTCTACGGTGTGCCTCAGCGTCTAGCGGTGGTATTTCTACGGTGTGCCTCAGCGTCTAGCAGTGGTATTTCTACGGTGTGCCTCAGTGTCTAGCGGTGGTATTTCTACGGTGTGCCTCAGCGTCTAGCGGTGGTATTTCTACTGTGTGCCTCAGTGTCTAGCAGTGGTATTTCTACGGTGTGCCTCAGCGTCTAGTGGTGGTATTTCTACCTTGTGCCTCAGCGTCTAGCAGTGGTATTTCTACGGTGTGCCTCAGCGTCTAGCGGTGGTATTTCTACTGTGTGCCTCAGTGTCTAGCAGGGGTATTTCTACGGTGTGCCTCAGCGTCTAGTGGTGGTATTTCTACGGTGTGCCTCAGCGTCTAGCAGGGGTATTTCTACCTTGTGCCTCAGTGTCTAGCAGGGGTATTTCTACCTTGTGCCTCAGCGTCTAGCGGTGGTATTTCTACAGTGTGCCTCAGCGTCTAGCAGTGGTATTTCTACAGTGTGCCTCAGTGTCTAGCGGTGGTATTTCTACTGTGTGCCTCAGCGTCTAGCAGTGGTATTTCTACAGTGTGCCTCAGTGTCTAGCAGGGGTATGTCTACGGTGTGCCTCAGCGTCTAGCAGGGGTATTTCTACGGTGTGCCTCAGCGTTTAGCGGTGGTATTTCTACAGTGTGCCTCAGTGTCTAGCGGTGGTATTTCTACCTTGTGCCTCAGTGTCTAGCGGTGGTATTTCTACGGTGTGCCTCAGCGTCTAGCGGTGGTATTTCTACGGTGTGCCTCAGCGTCTAGCGGTGGTATTTCTACGGTGTGCCTCAGCGTCTAGCGGTGGTATTTCTACGGTGTGCCTCAGCGTCTAGCGGTGGTATTTCTACGGTGTGCCTCAGCGTCTAGCGGTGGTATTTCTACAGTGTGCCTCAGCGTCTAGCGGTGGTATTTCTACGGTGTGCCTCAGTGTCTAGCGGTGGTATTTCTACCGTGTGCCTCAGCGTCTAGCGGTGGTATTTCTACCTTGTGCCCCAGCGTCTAGCGGTGGTATTTCTACGGTGTGCCTCAGCGTCTAGCGGTGGTATTTCTACCTTGTGCCTCAGCGTCTAGTGGTGGTATTTCTACGGTGTGCCTCAGCGTCTAGCAGTGGTATTTCTACGGTGTGCCTCAGCGTCTAGCAGTGGTATTTCTACGGTGTGCCTCAGCGTCTAGCGGTGGTATTTCTACGGTGTGCCTCAGCGTCTAGCGGTGGTATTTCTACAGTGTGTCTCAGCGTCTAGCAGTGGTATTTCTACGGTGTGCCTCAGCGTCTAGCGGTGGTATTTCTACTGTGTGCCTCAGCGTCTAGCGGTGGTATTTCTACAGTGTGCCTCAGTGTCTAGCAGGGGTATTTCTACGGTGTGCCTCAGCGTCTAGCGGTGGTATTTCTACTGTGTGCCTCAGTGTCTAGCAGGGGTATTTCTACGGTGTGCCTCAGCGTCTAGCAGTTATATTTCTACATTGTGCCTCAGTGTCTAGCGGTGGTATTTCTACGGTGTGCCTCAGCGTCTAGCGGTGGTATTTCTACTGTGTGCCTCAGTGTCTAGCGGTGGTATTTCTACCTTGTGCCTCAGCGTCTAGCGGTGGTATTTCTACTGTGTGCCTCAGTGTCTAGCGGTGGTATTTCTACCTTGTGCCTCAGCGTCTAGCGGTGGTATTTCTACAGTGTGCCTCAGCGTCTAGCAGTGGTATTTCTACAGTGTGCCTCAGTGTCTAGTGGTGGTATTTCTACGATGTGCCTCAGCGTCTAGCAGGGGTATTTCTACGGTGTGCCACAGCGTCTAGCAGTGGTATTTCTACAGTGTGCCTCAGTGTCTAGCGGTGGTATTTCTACGGTGTGCCTCAGCGTCTAGCGGTGGTATTTCTACGGTGTGCCTCAGCGTCTAGCGGTGGTATTTCTACAGTGTGCCTCAGCGTCTAGCGGTGGTATTTCTACAGTGTGCCTCAGCGTCTAGCGGTGGTATTTCTACTGTGTGCCTCAGAGTCTAGCGGTGGTATTTCTACCTTGTGCCTCAGCGTCTAGCGGTGGTATTTCTACTGTGTGCCTCAGCGTCTAGCGGTGGTATTTCTACGGTGTGCCTCAGCGTCTAGCGGTGGTATTTCTACGGTGTGCCTCAGCGTCTAGCGGTGGTATTTCTACTGTGTGCCTCAGCGTCTAGCAGGGGTATTTCTACGGTGTGCCTCAGAGTCTAGCGGTGGTATTTCTACAGTGTGCCCCAGTGTCTAGCAGGGGTATTTCTACGGTGTGCCTCAGCGTCTAGCGGTGGTATTTCTACTGTGTGCCTCAGCGTCTAGCAGTGCTATTTCTACCTTGTGCCTCAGCGTCTAGCGGTGGTATTTCTACTGTGTGCCTCAGCGTCTAGCAGTGGTATTTCTACCTTGTGCCTCAGCGTCTAGCGGTGGTATTTCTACTGTGTGCCTCAGTGTCTAGCGGTGGTATTTCTACAGTGTGCCTCAGCGTCTAGCGGTGGTATTTCTACTGTGTGCCTCAGCGTCTAGCGGTGGTATTTCTACAGTGTGCCTCAGCGTCTAGCGGTGGTATTTCTACGGTGTGCCTCAGCGTCTAGCGGTGGTATTTCTACGGTGTGCCTCAGTGTCTAGCAGGGGTATTTCTACCTTGTGCCTCAGCGTCTAGCAGGGGTATTTCTACGGTGTGCCTCAGCGTCTAGCGGTGGTATTTCTACAGTGTGCCTCAGCGTCTAGCTGTGGTATTTCTACGGTGTGCCTCAGCGTCTAGTGGTGGTATTTCTACCTTGTGCCTCAGCGTCTAGCGGTGGTATTTCTACGGTGTGCCTCAGCGTCTAGCGGTGGTATTTCTATTGTGTGCCTCAGTGTCTAGCAGGGGTATTTCTACGGTGTGCCTCAGTGTCTAGCGGTGGTATTTCTACGGTGTGCCTCAGCGTCTAGCAGGGGTATTTCTACCTTGTGCCTCAGTGTCTAGCAGGGGTATTTCTACCTTGTGCCTCAGCGTCTAGCGGTGGTATTTCTACAGTGTGCCTCAGCGTCTAGCGGTGGTATTTCTACTGTGTGCCTCAGCGTCTAGCGGTGGTATTTCTACGGTGTGCCTCAGTGTCTAGCAGTGGTATTTCTACAGTGTGCCTCAGTGTCTAGCAGGGGTATTTCTACGGTGTGCCTCACGTCTAGCAGGGGTATTTCTACGGTGTGCCTCAGCGTCTAGCAGTGGTATTTCTACAGTGTGCCTCAGTGTCTAGCGGTGGTATTTCTACCTTGTGCCTCAGTGTCTAGCGGTGGTATTTCTACGGTGTGCCTCAGCGTCTAGCGGTGGTATTTCTACAGTGTGCCTCAGCGTCTAGCGGTGGTATTTCTACAGTGTGCCTCAGCGTCTAGCGGTGGTATTTCTACAGTGTGCCTCAGCGTCTAGCGGTGGTATTTCTACTGTGTGCCACAGCCTCTAGCAGGGGTATTTCTACCTTGTGCCTCAGCGTCTAGCAGTGGTATTTCTACGGTGTGCCTCAGTGTCTAGCAGTGGTATTTCTACCTTGTGCCTCAGCGTCTAGCGGTGGTATTTCTACTGTGTGCCTCAGTGTCTAGCAGGGGTATTTCTACGGTGTGCCTCAGCGTCTAGCGGTGGTATTTCTACAGTGTGCCTCAGCGTCTAGCTGTGGTATTTCTACGGTGTGCCTCAGCGTCTAGTGGTGGTATTTCTACCTTGTGCCTCAGCGTCTAGCGGTGGTATTTCTACGGTGTGCCTCAGCGTCTAGCGGTGGTATTTCTACTGTGTGCCTCAGTGTCTAGCAGGGGTATTTCTACCTTGTGCCTCAGCGTCTAGCTGTGGTATTTCTACGGTGTGCCTCAGCGTCTAGTGGTGGTATTTCTACGGTGTGCCTCAGCGTCTAGCAGTGGTATTTCTACGGTGTGCCTCAGCGTCTAGCAGTGGTATTTCTACGGTGTGCCTCAGCGTCTAGCGGTGGTATTTCTACGGTGTGCCTCAGCGTCTAGCGGTGGTATTTCTACAGTGTGCCTCAGCGTCTAGCAGTGGTATTTCTACGGTGTGCCTCAGCGTCTAGCGGTGGTATTTCTACTGTGTGCCTCAGCGTCTAGCGGTGGTATTTCTACAGTGTGCCTCAGTGTCTAGCAGGGGTATTTCTACGGTGTGCCTCAGCGTCTAGCGGTGGTATTTCTACTGTGTGCCTCAGTGTCTAGCAGGGGTATTTCTACGGTGTGCCTCAGCGTCTAGCAGTGGTATTTCTACAGTGTGCCTCAGTGTCTAGCGGTGGTATTTCTATGGTGTGCCTCAGCGTCTAGCGGTGGTATTTCTACTGTGTGCCTCAGTGTCTAGCGGTGGTATTTCTACCTTGTGCCTCAGCGTCTAGCGGTGGTATTTCTACTGTGTGCCTCAGTGTCTAGCGGTGGTATTTCTACCTTGTGCCTCAGCGTCTAGCGGTGGTATTTCTACTGTGTGCCTCAGCGTCTAGCGGTGGTATTTCTACGGTGTGCCTCAGCGTCTAGCGGTGGTATTTCTACGGTGTGCCTCAGCGTCTAGCGGTGGTATTTCTACTGTGTGCCTCAGCGTCTAGCGGTGGTATTTCTACTGTGTGCCTCAGCGTCTAGCGGTGGTATTTCTACTGTGTGCCTCAGCGTCTAGCGGTGGTATTTCTACTGTGTGCCTCAGCGTCTAGCGGTGGTATTTCTACAGTGTGCCTCAGCGTCTAGCAGTGGTATTTCTACTTTGTGCCTCAGCGTCTAGCAGTGGTATTTCTACTGTGTGCCTCAGTGTCTAGCGGTGGTATTTCTACAGTGTGCCTCAGCGTCTAGCAGGGGTATTTCTACGGTGTGCCTCAGCGTCTAGCGGTGGTATTTCTACTGTGTGCCTCAGCGTCTAGCGGTGGTATTTCTACAGTGTGCCTCAGCGTCTAGCAGTGGTATTTCTACTGTGTGCCTCAGTGTCTAGCAGGGGTATTTCTACGGTGTGCCTCAGTGTCTAGCGGTGGTATTTCTACGGTGTGCCTCAGCGTCTAGAAGGGGTATTTCTACGGTGTGCCTCAGCGTCTAGCGGTGGTATTTCTACTGTGTGCCTCAGCGTCTAGCAGTGGTATTTCTACGGTGTGCCTCAGCGTCTAGCGGTGGTATTTCTACGGTGTGCCTCAGCGTCTAGCGGTGGTATTTCTACGGTGTGCCTCAGCGTCTAGCGGTGGTATTTCTACGGTGTGCCTCAGCGTCTAGCGGTGGTATTTCTACGGTGTGCCTCAGCGTCTAGCGGTGGTATTTCTACGGTGTGCCTCAGCGTCTAGCAGGGGTATTTCTACGGTGTGCCTCAGTGTCTAGCGGTGGTATTTCTACAGTGTGCCTCAGCGTCTAGCAGTGGTATTTCTACAGTGTGCCTCAGCGTCTAGCGGTGGTATTTCTACGGTGTGCCTCAGCGTCTAGCGGTGGTATTTCTACTGTGTGCCTCAGCGTCTAGCGGTGGTATTTCTACTGTGTGCCTCAGCGTCTAGCGGTGGTATTTCTACGGTGTGCCTCAGCGTCTAGCGGTGGTATTTCTACGGTGTGCCTCAGCGTCTAGCGGTGGTATTTCTACGGTGTGCCTCAGCGTCTAGCGGTGGTATTTCTACGGTGTGCCTCAGCGTCTAGCAGGGGTATTTCTACGGTGTGCCTCAGTGTCTAGCAGTGGTATTTCTACCTTGTGCCTCAGCGTCTAGCGGTGGTATTTCTACTGTGTGCCTCAGTGTCTAGCGGTGGTATTTCTACAGTGTGCCTCAGCGTCTAGCAGTGGTATTTCTACAGTGTGCCTCAGCGTCTAGCGGTGGTATTTCTACGGTGTGCCTCAGCGTCTAGCGGTGGTATTTCTACTGTGTGCCTCAGCGTCTAGCGGTGGTATTTCTACTGTGTGCCTCAGCGTCTAGCGGTGGTATTTCTACGGTGTGCCTCAGCGTCTAGCGGTGGTATTTCTACGGTGTGCCTCAGCGTCTAGCAGGGGTATTTCTACGGTGTGCCTCAGCGTCTAGCGGTGGTATTTCTATGGTGTGCCTCAGCGTCTAGCGGTGGTATTTCTACTGTGTGCCTCAGTGTCTAGCGGTGGTATTTCTACCTTGTGCCTCAGCGTCTAGCAGGGGTATTTCTACGGTGTGCCTCAGTGTCTAGCGGTGGTATTTCTACGGTGTGCCTCAGCGTCTAGAAGGGGTATTTCTACGGTGTGCCTCAGCGTCTAGCGGTGGTATTTCTACGGTGTGCCTCAGCGTCTAGCGGTGGTATTTCTACGGTGTGCCTCAGCGTCTAGCAGTGGTATTTCTACAGTGTGCCTCAGTGTCTAGCAGTGGTATTTCTACTGTGTGCCTCAGCGTCTAGCGGTGGTATTTCTACGGTGTGCCTCAGCGTCTAGCGGTGGTATTTCTACGGTGTGCCTCAGCGTCTAGCGGTGGTATTTCTACTGTGTGCCTCAGCGTCTAGCGGTGGTATTTCTACTGTGTGCCTCAGCGTCTAGCGGTGGTATTTCTACGGTGTGCCTTAGCGTCTAGCGGTGGTATTTCTACGGTGTGCCTCAGCGTCTAGCGGTGGTATTTCTACTGTGTGCCTCAGCGTCTAGCGGTGGTATTTCTACAGTGTGCCTCAGCGTCTAGCAGTGGTATTTCTACTTTGTGCCTCAGCGTCTAGCAGGGGTATTTCTACGGTGTGCCTCAGTGTCTAGCAGGGGTATTTCTACCTTGTGCCTCAGCGTCTAGCGGTGGTATTTCTACGGTGTGCCTCAGCGTCTAGAAGGGGTATTTCTACGGTGTACCTCAGCGTCTAGCGGTGGTATTTCTACGGTGTGCCTCAGCGTCTAGCGGTGGTATTTCTACTGTGTGCCTCAGTGTCTAGCGGTGGTATTTCTACCTTGTGCCTCAGTGTCTAGCAGGGGTATTTCTACGGTGTGCCTCAGCATCTAGCGGTGGTATTTCTACAGTGTGCCTCAGCGTCTAGCGGTGGTAATTCGACTGTGTGCCTCAGCGTCTAGCGGTGGTATTTCTACGGTGTGCCTCAGCGTCTAGCGGTGGTATTTCTACTGTGTGCCTCAGTGTCTAGCGGTGGTATTTCTACCTTGTGCCTCAGTGTCTAGCAGGGGTATTTCTACGGTGTGCCTCAGCATCTAGCGGTGGTATTTCTACAGTGTGCCTCAGCGTCTAGCGGTGGTATTTCGACTGTGTGCCTCAGCGTCTAGCGGTGGTATTTCTACGGTGTGCCTCAGTGTCTAGCAGGGGTATTTCTACCTTGTGCCTCAGCGTCTAGCAGGGGTATTTCTACGGTGTGCCTCAGCGTCTAGCGGTGTTTTTTTTGATTTTTTTTTGATCAAATATTTTTCTTTTCTTTTTCTTTTCTTTTTTCCAACATGAAACAAAACATATCACAATACAACAACAACAATACATAAAAAGACTTCCCAAGACAGTAACTCAACACCACATGACAAGACAACAACTGATACAACTGTACAGTGATCATCCTAACATGGACACTCGCTCGTTCTCTCCCCCCCTCCCCCCGCTCACCCCAGGACCTCAACATGAGTCACACTCACAATACATCACAATACATCACTCAGCAAAAAAAAACAAGAATCAAAACAAACATTTCCAAACTTATATGCGTTCCCTCAACTTTGCCACTGTAGCCAACCAAATTACGATATCAGATTCCCTAACCCCTATAACACGTGCCGTGGATATCTCCAAATAGATCACGTCAAGGTAGGTGAGAAACCATACCTTTGGACAGAGTCTATCTGGATGAAACCAACGTGAGGCAATAAATTTTTTTGCGGCTGTGAGGCCGGCCAAAATGAGTTTTTTCACCTGTATAGAGGTCGGTAATTTAGAGAGATCATTCAGTAATAATACAGAAGGAGATGCAGGTATGGTTAGAGAGAAAATGTCTGAGAGCTGATATGTAACATTTTCCCAAAAAATCACAACAGGAGGGCATTCCCAGTACAAATGCATAAATGTACCTGTGGCGCCATTTGGACACAAGGTACATAGAGAGTCAGGTCTGAGACCCATTGAATTAAATCGTCTAGGGGTTAAATAAGTCCTGTGAATAAAATTTAGATGAATCTGTTGGTGATCTGGGTTGTGTGAGGATAACCGAACATTTTCCCAGACTGCATCCCAATCAAAATCTACATCCAACTCCGGAACATCCTTTCTCCAAATCGTATCCAGGGGGAGCTCTTTATACGAGGTCATGAGTAAATAAGATAAAAATCAAAGACAAAGCCTCTCGATGTCTCCTTGTCATAAAAGAACTTGTGAAAGCGGTGATGCACTAGTGGAGCATCCCATGGCACGCCATGAGCCTTCAGAGCTGCTCTTATTTGTAAATAAAAGAAAAAGGAGGTTCCGGGGAGATCATATCCGTTGGATATATCCTGGAAAGATCGGAGGCCAGAGTTATCAAAGATATCCCCCAATGTGTGGATGCCTTTCTTTTCCCATCTAGGATACCTAATAGGTTGTTGTCCAATAAGGAGAAGATTGTTATTAAATAGAGGGGAATGCGTGTGCCATTGATGGCGGTTTGTACCCACTTTCTGAGTGTCACGCCAAGTTTGGATCACATGTGTGATTAAAGGGCCAAATCTTAATTTACATTGTTTAATTGATATGTTGGTATACACAATATCCTGAAGTCTATATGGGGACACCAACTTCTCCTCCAATGGTCGCCAAGATACAGCTGCTTGAGCATCAAACCAAGTGATCAAAGGTCTCAGAGAGAAAGCCTGAAAATAATATTTAAAGTCTGGAAATGCTAAGCCCCCATCGAGTTTACTCCTTTGGGCAGTTGATCTCTTCAAGCGCGGGCGTTTATTGTTCCAAACGAATTTATACGAGGCAGAGTGCAATTTCTGCCAGTAACCAACAGGAGGAGGTAACGGGAGCATGGAGCTGATAAAGTTAATTCTGGGTAAAATATTCATTTTAATTATTGACGCACGGGCCTGTAATGAATTTTTTAATTTGGACCATCTGTTAAAGTCATTCGTAATCCTGTCACCCAAGCTGGAGTAATTATACTTTACCGTCTGGCCAATAGTGGGGAATATTTCAATCCCAAGACATTTAAAGTGCTCCACCATAAGCATGTTTGCCGGTAAGATGGTAGCCTTCGCAGGCTCATTAAGTGGAAGAAAAGCAGATTTTGGCCAGTTGATCTTAAAGCCGGACAGGCTGCCGAATTCATCTATCACGCCGAGCAGATGAGGTAGAGAGACGGAGGGATTTTGCATAAACAGGAGTACATCATCTGCGTATAAGCTAATATGATGATGTGTGCCCTGAATTGAAATAGGAGACATAATTTGGGATTGTCTTATGTATTGAGCTAGGGGTTCGAGGGATAAAGCGAAGAGTCCGGGACTAAGAGGACAACCCTGTCTGGAAGAACGCGAGACAGAGAAGAGTGGCGAACAGAACTTTCCCATTAAGATCATGGCCGAAGGCTCAGTGTATAGAACTTTGATCATATGAATGAAACCCTCACCCAACCCCATCCTTCTGAGAACTGCCCATAAGTAAGACCACTCCAATCTGTCAAATGCCTTCATTGCGTCCAAGGATATGACCGCTGTAGGGGCTGCAATATCCTTGCTGGCATTAATCACGTGCAGTAACCGTCTGATGTTGTCAGTAACCAGGCGGCCTCTTATGAAGCCGGTCTGATCAGGGTGAACTAGAGATGTCATGTGCTTTTGAAGTCTGGTGGCTAGAACCTTGGCATATAGCTTAAGATCGGCTCCGAGGAGACTTAGGGGCCTGTAGCTGCCACATTCGGTGGGGTCCTTATCCTTCTTGAGTAAAACAGATATAAGCGCCATATTGACATCTCTAGAAAAATTGCCCTCTTTGATTGAGTGTAAGATCATTGAGAGTAATAAGGGGCCGAGTACATCCCAGAATGCAAGATAGAGTTCCGGTGGAATGCCGTCCCATCCGGGAGCCTTGCCCCGTTGCATATCCGCAATCGCCTCTCTAAGTTCAACCAGCGTGATAGGAGCAGCTAACAACCTAGCACTATCTTCTGAGATCTGTGGTAGATTGATTTGATCAAGAAAATCCTCCAGCTTGGTATGATCAAAGACCACCTCTGACTTGTACAGATTGGAATAAAAACAGCGAAATGTATCATTAATCTTTTTTGGGTTGGTGGTTACCTCCCCCTGTTGGTTCTTAATGGAAGGGATATCCGCATCCTCGAATTGCTCACTGGCACGTATCTTCATAGCTAATAGGTGACTAGGCCTGGAGGCGTGAAAGTAGTAGTGCTGTCTTGTTCTGTGCATCTGAAATTCAGATTGTTGTCTTAAAATGGAGTTAATCTCTTTTTTCACTACCTTAATTTGAAGCTCCAGTCGATTAGAGTAGTTGTGCTGCAAGGAAGAGATCAACATGGCTTGAAGCTTTTCCAGTTCCTCTAGCTTGGAGAGACGTCTCTTGCGGAGATTAGATGCAAAGAGAGTAGTGTTACTTCTGATAAATCCCTTAACCGAATTCCATATGATTCTGGGGTCCTGTACAGAGTCAACATTAAACTGTAGGAATTCAGTGAGCTTCTCTTTAAATTGCAAGTTAAACTCTCCGTTTTTCAGAAGTGTTGAGTTAAAACGCCATCTAGGGGCACGGGATGTTATTTTACTGAGTGAACCTTTGAGGAGGATACCTTTGTGGTCTGAGAGTGCTATGGGCACTAAGTCAACATCAAAGCTATCAAAGAGATGTGGGGAAGAAAAAACATAATCAATTCTGGAAGAGGTCTTATGTCTCGACGAGAAGAAGGAGTAATCCCTCGCAGATGGGTTGAGCGAACGCCACATATCAATTACCCCTGTGTCCTTAGACCAGGCCTGTAGGGCTGTGGTAGCTTGCTTCTGATCAGAGTTTTCCGCGTGATTGGATCTATCGATCAATGGATCCCAAACTGCATTAAAATCAGCTCCTACTATTAAAGAGTAATCAGGTAGTTTCAACATAGCTGAAGTTAGTACAGCATAAAAGTTAGCGTCATACAAATTAGGGGCGTATGCAGAAATCAGCGCAATTTTCCGGTTAGAGCATTCTATTTTAGCAATAGTGATTCGACCATTTGCATCAGACCACACATCTAACAGTTTAATATTCAATTTTTTCTTCGTCACTATGGCTACCCCTCGGGTCTTGGTGCCAAAAGAAGAATGTTATGTTATGATAAAATTTATTTGCCAATTTTGCATTATCCGCCAATAAAAGATGAGTTTCACTTAGTAAAGCCAGATCCACTTGCTTCCTTTTTAGCCACGTTAGTACACTTGTGCGTTTATGTGGTATATTGAGACCCCCTGTATTCCAGATCAGGATATTCAAATTAGCCATAGTCTAAAAGGGATGCAGTCTGGTTGAATGTAATTCGTTTGGAGTAGAACACTATAATAGATACATATTCACTTGTTAAGGTTCCATTGAGTACCGAGCGTGAGCATGAAAACAAAAATAAAACAGAGCGAGTCGACTGAAAAGAAAAACAAAAAACACAATCCCCCATTCCCTCCCCCCTCCCCCCCACTACTATAACTTCTCCTATCCGGAGATTAAGCTGCATCCCACCCGGTCGTCTGCAAACTAAAACGCAAACAGCCAGGTAAAAAGCAGACTTCCTTCTCAGTGGCTACATGCCACGCTCCCTCCCGAGTTTCGTGGTCTCTGTCCAGCAGAGAGATTTTTACAACTTTTTGAACTAAACCTATAAACTGACCTGACATGGCCACAAGTAAATGTCTCACATTTAGCAGATGGACTTTATATGAACTAATAACTGCAATAAAGTGCATATACGTATTGCACGTGTGCCTGCGTTAATGCTGCACTTACACACCTGAAATGGGCTTTGAGTGAAAATAATAATAAGTGTGTGCGTGCACCTGCTGCCCATGCATAAAAAAAAAGAAAAAAAAAAAAACTTAGGCTTTTTAGGAGAAATAATAATAAATGCATACATACTGTGTGTTCACACATACACACACACATGCCTGTCCAGGAATGCATGTGTACTCACACACATTCATATAGCCATGTGCATGCAAACAAGCCTACCAGTACCACACTAATTGTCAAAAATTCATGTTCTTGGAGAGCTAATACCACAATGACCACATGTAGCCTAAAAAGCGGTGGTATTTCTACAGTGTGCCTCAGCGTCTAGTGGTGGTATTTCTACTGTGTGCCTCAGCGTCTAGCAGGGGTATTTCTATGGTGTGCCTCAGCGTCTAGCGGTGGTATTTCTACCTTGTGCCTCAGCGTCTAGCGGTGGTATTTCTATGGTGTGCCTCAGCGTCTAGCGGTGGTATTTCTACCTTGTGCCTCAGCGTCTAGCGGTGGTATTTCTACGGTGTGCCTCAGCGTCTAGCAGTGGTATTTCTACGGTGTGCCTCAGCGTCTAGCGGTGGTATTTCTACGGTGTGCCTCAGTGTCTAGCGGTGGTATTTCTACGGTGTGCCTCAGCGTCTAGCAGGGGTATTTCTACCTTGTGCCTCAGCGTCTAGCGGTGGTATTTCTACGGTGTGCCTCAGCGTCTAGCGGTGGTATGTCTACGGTGTGCCTCAGCGTCTAGCAGTGGTATTTCTACGGTGTGCCTCAGTGTCTAGCAGTGGTATTTCTACCTTGTGCCTCAGCGTCTAGCAGGGGTATTTCTACGGTGTGCCTCAGTGTCTAGCAGTGGTATTTCTACCTTGTGCCTCAGCGTCTAGCGGTGGTATGTCTACGGTGTGCCTCAGCGTCTAGCGGTGGTATTTCTACTGTGTGCCTCAGCGTCTAGCGGTGGTATTTCTACGGTGTGCCTCAGTGTCTAGCAGTGGTATTTCTACCTTGTGCCTCAGCGTCTAGCAGGGGTATTTCTACGGTGTGCCTCAGCGTCTAGCGGTGGTATTTCTACAGTGTGCCTCAGCGTCTAGCAGTGGTATTTCTACTGTGTGCCTCAGCGTCTAGCGGTGGTATTTCTACGGTGTGCCTCAGTGTCTAGCGGTGGTATTTCTACCTTGTGCCTCAGCGTCTAGTGGTGGTATTTCTACGGTGTGCCTCAGCGTCTAGCTGTGGTATTTCTACTGTGTGCCTCAGCGTCTAGCGGTGGTATTTCTACTGTGTGCCTCAGCGTCTAGCGGTGGTATTTCTACGGTGTGCCTCAGTGTCTAGCAGTGGTATTTCTACTGTGTGCCTCAGCGTCTAGCGGTGGTATTTCTACTGTGTGCCTCAGCATCTAGCGGTGGTATTTCTACCTTGTGCCTCAGCGTCTAGCGGTGATATTTCTACAGTGTGCCTCAGTGTCTAGCAGGGGTATTTCTACAGTGTGCCTCAGCGTCTAGCGGTGGTATTTCTACTGTGTGCCTCAGTGTCTAGCAGGGGTATTTCTACGGTGTGCCTCAGCGTCTAGCAGTGGTATTTCTACAGTGTGCCTCAGTGTCTAGCGGTGGTATTTCTATGGTGTGCCTCAGCGTCTAGCGGTGGTATTTCTACTGTGTGCCTCAGTGTCTAGCGGTGGTATTTCTACCTTGTGCCTCAGCGTCTAGCGGTGGTATTTCTACTGTGTGCCTCAGTGTCTAGCGGTGGTATTTCTACCTTGTGCCTCAGCGTCTAGCGGTGGTATTTCTACGGTGTGCCTCAGCGTCTAGCAGTGGTATTTCTACGGTGTGCCTCAGCGTCTAGCGGTGGTATTTCTACTGTGTGCCTCAGCGTCTAGCGGTGGTATTTCTACTGTGTGCCTCAGCGTCTAGCGGTGGTATTTCTACAGTGTGCCTCAGTGTCTAGCAGGGGTATTTCTACGGTGTGCCTCAGCGTCTAGCGGTGGTATTTCTACGGTGTGCCTCAGCGTCTAGCGATGGTATTTCTACTGTGTGCCTCAGTGTCTAGCGGTGGTATTTCTACCTTGTGCCTCAGCGTCTAGCGGTGGTATTTCTACTGTGTGCCTCAGTGTCTAGCGTTGGTATTTCTACCTTGTGCCTCAGCGTCTAGCGGTGGTATTTCTACGGTGTGCCTCAGCTTCTAGCGGTGGTATTTCTACTGTGTGCCTCAGCGTCTAGCGGTGGTATTTCTACCTTGTGCCTCAGCGTCTAGCAGTGATATTTCTACAGTGTGCCTCAGCGTCTAGCAGTGGTATTTCTACGGTGTGCCTCAGCGTCTAGCGGGGGTATTTCTACGGTGTGCCTCAGTGTCTAGCGGGGGTATTTTTACTGTGTGCCTCAGTGTCTAGCGGTGGTATTTCTACGGTGTGCCTCAGCGTCTAGCTGTGGTATTTCTACTGTGTGCCTCAGCGTCTAGCGGTGGTATTTCTACGGTGTGCCTCAGCGTCTAGCAGTGGTATTTCTACGGTGTGCCTCAGTGTCTAGCAGTGGTATTTCTACCTTGTGCCTCAGCGTCTAGCAGGGGTATTTCTACGGTGTGCCTCAGTGTCTAGCAGTGGTATTTCTACCTTGTGCCTCAGCGTCTAGCGGTGGTATTTCTACGGTGTGCCTCAGCGTCTAGCGGTGGTATGTCTACGGTGTGCCTCAGCGTCTAACAGTGGTATTTCTACGGTGTGCCTCAGTGTCTAGCAGTGGTATTTCTACCTTGTGCCTCAGCGTCTAGCGGTGGTATTTCTACCTTGTGCCTCAGCGTCTAGCGGTGGTATTTCTACGGTGTGCCTCAGTGTCTAGCGGTGGTATTTCTACCTTGTGCCTCAGCGTCTAGCGGTGGTATGTCTACGGTGTGCCTCAGCGTCTAGCGGTGGTATTTCTACTGTGTGCCTCAGCGTCTAGCGGTGGTATTTCTACGGTGTGCCTCAGTGTCTAGCAGTGGTATTTCTACCTTGTGCCTCAGCGTCTAGCAGGGGTATTTCTACAGTGTGCCTCAGTGTCTAGCGGTGGTATTTCTACAGTGTGCCTCAGCATCTAGCAGTGGTATTTCTACTGTGTGCCTCAGCGTCTAGCGGTGGTATTTATACGGTGTGCCTCAGTGTCTAGCGGTGGTATTTCTACCTTGTGCCTCAGCGTCTAGCGGTGGTATTTCTACAGTGTGCCTCAGCGTCTAGCGGTGGTATTTCTACGGTGTGCCTCAGCGTCTAGCGGTGGTATTTCTACGGTGTGCCTCAGCGTCTAGCTGTGGTATTTCTACTGTGTGCCTCAGCGTCTAGCGGTGGTATTTCTACTGTGTGCCTCAGCGTCTAGCGGTGGTATTTCTACGGTGTGCCTCAGTGTCTAGCAGTGGTATTTCTACTGTGTGCCTCAGCATCTAGCGGTGGTATTTCTACCGTGTGCCTCAGCGTCTAGCGGTGGTATTTCTACAGTGTGCCTCAGCGTCTAGCGGTGGTATTTCTACCTTGTGCCTCAGCGTCTAGCGGTGGTATTTCTACTGTGTGCCTCAGCGTCTAGCAGTGGTATTTCTACGGTGTGCCTCAGCGTCTAGCGGTGGTATTTCTACGGTGTGCCTCAGCGTCTAGCAGTGGTATTTCTACAGTGTGCCTCAGTGTCTAGCAGGGGTATTTCTACGTTGTGCCTCAGCGTCTAGCGGTGGTATTTCTACGGTGTGCCTCAGCGTCTAGCGGTTGTATTTCTACGGTGTGCCTCAGCGTCTAGCAGGGGTATTTCTACGGTGTGCCTCAGCGTCAAGTTCTACGGTGTGCCTCAGCGTCTAGCGGTGGTATTTCTACCTTGTGCCTCAGTGTCTAGCAGGGGTATTTCTACCTTGTGCCTCAGCGTCTAGCGGTGGTATTTCTACTGTGTGCCTCAGCGTCTAGCGGTGGTATTTCTACGGTGTGCCTCAGCGTCTAGCGGTGGTATTTCTACGTTGTGCCTCAGCGTCTAGCGGTGGTATTTCTACGGTGTGCCTCAGCGTCTAGCGGTGGTATTTCTACCTTGTGCCTCAGCGTCTAGCGGTGGTATTTCTACTGTGTGCCTCAGCGTCTAGCAGTGGTATTTCTACGGTGTGCCTCAGCGTCTAGCGGTGGTATTTCTACGGTGTGCCTCAGCGTCTAGCAGTGGTATTTCTACAGTGTGCCTCAGTGTCTAGCAGGGGTATTTCTACGGTGTGCCTCAGCGTCTAGCGGTGGTATTTCTACAGTGTGCCTCAGCGTCTAGCGGTGGTATTTCTACGGTGTGCCTCAGTGTCTAGCGGTGGTATTTCTACAGTGTGCCTCAGCGTCTAGCGGTGGTATTTCTACGGTGTGCCTCAGTGTCTAGCGGTGGTATTTCTACGGTGTGCCTCAGCGTCTAGCGGTGGTATTTCTACGGTGTGCCTCAGCGTCTAGCGGTGGTATTTCTACGTTGTGCCTCAGCGTCTAGCGGTGGTATTTCTACGGTGTGCCTCAGCGTCTAGCGGTTGTATTTCTACGGTGTGCCTCAGCGTCTAGCAGGGGTATTTCTACGGTGTGCCTCAGCGTCTAGTTCTACGGTGTGCCTCAGCGTCTAGCGGTGGTATTTCTACCTTGTGCCTCAGTGTCTAGCAGGGGTATTTCTACCTTGTGCCTCAGCGTCTAGCGGTGGTATTTCTACTGTGTGCCTCAGCGTCTAGCGGTGGTATTTCTACGGTGTGCCTCAGCGTCTAGCGGTGGTATTTCTACGTTGTGCCTCAGCGTCTAGCGGTGGTATTTCTACGGTGTGCCTCAGCGTCTAGTGGTGGTATTTCTACTGTGTGCCTCAGCGTCTAGCAGTGGTATTTCTACGGTGTGCCTCAGCGTCTAGTGGTGGTATTTCTACGGTGTGCCTCAGCGTCTAGTGGTGGTATTTCTACCTTGTGCCTCAGCGTCTAGCGGTGGTATTTCTACGGTGTGCCTCAGCGTCTAGTGGTGGTATTTCTACCTTGTGCCTCAGCGTCTAGCGGTGGTATTTCTACGGTGTGCCTCAGCGTCTAGCGGTGGTATTTCTACAGTGTGCCTCAGCGTCTAGCAGGGGTATTTCTACGGTGTGCCTCAGCGATCACCCCGGCTACATGTTGAGTGTTATGGAGTGTGATAATGTCACATTAGCGGCACCGTGTTTACATGGAACACAGAAAGTCAAGTGCACAGGAATCCAGGCGATGGTGGTACTAACAATGGCCCTGCGCAAACCAGCAGGTAGTGACGCCTTCCGGAGATTCCACATCGTCCACGGCGGAAGTCAGCGGAGAGGTCGATGTGGCTGTCATAATCTCCATTACGGTTCACCGTTCATACGGTAGATAAGGAACAGGGGGGGGAATGGTAGAGGCTTACAAGACACAAGCGCACGCCGATAGCAAACACTCTATATGAACCGAGACGATCTTTATCTCAACGCAATGTTTACGGTATCTTGGAATTTGACAGCGGAAAGCAATATGTTTGAGTGTATCTTGAGAATTGATAGCGCACTTAACCCTTTCACTACCACACTACTACAGAAGGTTAACCTTTCACTACCACACTACAGACGGTTAACCGTCTGTAGTGTGGTAGTGAAAGGGTTAACCTTCTGTAG
Organism: Notolepis coatsorum; assembly: GCF_963971535.1. NCBI lineage: Eukaryota > Metazoa > Chordata > Actinopteri > Aulopiformes > Paralepididae > Notolepis > Notolepis coatsorum. Next base: position 329,914 of record NW_028169194.1, on the reverse strand, counting down.
TGTGGTAGTGAAAGGTTAACCTTCTGTAGTGTGGTAGTGAAAGGTTAACCTTCTGTAGTGTGGTAGTGAAAGGTAAACCTTCTGTAGTGTGGTAGGGAAAGGGTTAACCTTCTGTAGTGTGGTAGTGAAAGGTAAACCTTCTGTAGTATGGTAGTGAAAGGGTTAACCTTATGTAGTGTGGTAGTGAAAGGTTAACCTTCTGTAGTGTGGTAGTGAAAGGTAAACCTTCTGTAGTGTGGTAGTGAAAGGGTTAACCGTCTGTAGTGTGGTAGTGAAATGTAAACCTTCTGTAGTGTGGTAGTGAAAGGTTAACAATCTGTAGTGTGGTAGTGAAAGGTTAACCTTCTGTAGTGTGGTAGTGAAAGGTTAACCTTCTGTAGTGTGGTAGTGAAAGGTTAACCTTCTGTAGTGTGGTAGTGAAAGGTTAACCATCTGTAGTGTGGTAGTGAAAGGTTAACCTTCTGTAGTGTGGTAGTGAAAGGTTAACCTTCTGTAGTGTGGTAGTGAAAGGTTAACCTTCTGTAGTGTGGTAGTGAAAGGGTTAACCTGCTGTAGTGTGGTAGTGAAATGTAAACCGTCTGTAGTGTGGTAGTGAAAGGGTTAACCTTCTGTAGTGTGGTAGTGAAAGGTTAACCTTCTGTAGTGTGGTAGTGAAAGGGTTAACCTTCTGTAGTGTGGTAGGGAAAGGTTAACCTGCTGTAGTGTGGTAGTGATAGGGTTAACCTTATGTAGTGTGGTAGTGAAAGGTTAACCTTCTGTAGTGTGGTAGTGAAAGGTTAACCTTCTGTAGTGTGGTAGTGAAAGGTTAACCTTCTGTAGTGTGGTAGTGAAAGGTAAACCTTCTGTAGTGTGGTAGTGAAAGGGTTAACCGTCTGTAGTGTGGTAGTGAAAGGGTTAACACTTTGTTGCGTGGCAGTGAAAGGGTTAACCTGCTGTATTGACACAGTGAATGGGTTAACCCTTTGGTAGTGTGGTAGTAGTGAAAGGGTTAAATCAATGACGTTCCTTTTCTTGATGATCTCTGTGTGTACAGTAGCAAACTCAGTTCACTGCACACACGTCAATGGAAACTAGTAGTATGAGCGTCGTTGTTATTGTGAGCTGTTTGCACTGGAACCATCTGTCAGCGGACTACACGAGTGAGTAAATAAAGCAGCACTCCCCCAGTGATGCCTTGAATGGCGAAGACAGAAGCGTAGAGAGGGTAGGGCGACTATAGACCTAGAAGGGATAGAATGTGTATCTGTAGCGTACTGTCTCCCAATCCCAAAAGTATCATGGTACCATGATGGTACAGGATGGAATTTTCATGTGATAAGTGCATTTGTTCGACTCATACCGTAGCTCATAATCCAGGTACCACGCCGCTGCCAGACTGTTGACCGGAACCCGTAAGAGAGACCACATCACCCCTGTCCTTGCCTCCCTTCATTGGCTTCCAGTACGCTACAGGATAGATTTTAAGGTTCTCCTATTTGTTTTTAAAGTCCTTAATGCAGGGCAGTACAGTGCGATATATATGTTGCACGTGCGACACTGACGTCAGTCTGTGCGATGAAAGGATTGACTTCAATAGCACTGGTGCGATGGCCCGCGATGGCCCGCTATCCAAGTCAAGTCAAGTCAAGTCAAGAGTTTTAATTGTCACGGCATACAGGTATACAATGAAATGCGGCTGGTCTTGCCCGCGACGATGTGCAATACAGTGGTACAACATATAATAGAATCCAATAAAATACAGTGGTACAACATATTAATAGAATCCAATAAAACAGTGCAATAAACAAGTACATGGTGTGCCATCTCGGTATCTGTACATTAGTATTTACAGAGCATATAGGACATGCTAGGTAGCTTTAGTAGTGCAATACACTGTTCCTGATGCTATACTACTTTAAGTGGCCTTTCCTCTGGCCATAAGTGTGCGTGTGTGCGGCATGAGTGTTAAAGTGGCTGCTAGTGTGTGAGCGTGCTCAGCGTGCGTGTCGTGTATGTGCTTGTGTGTGGATAGTTCAGTTTCTGTGTCTCTCAATGTTCATTGTTCAAGGCTCTGATGGCCTGGGGGAAGAAGCTTAGCCTAAGCCTCTCCGTCCTAGTAGCTGGAGTTCGCAGGCGTCTGCCTGACCTCAGCAGCTGGAACAGGCTGTTATTGGGGTGGTGGGGGTCTTTCATTATCCTGCAGGCTCTGGATTTGCACCTCTTGTTGTATAGAGCCTGCAGGGGAGGTAGCGCAATACCCGTGGTACGCTCGGCTGAGCGCACCACTCTCTGTAGGGCCTTCTTGTCCTGTGCCGTGCTGTTCCCATACCAGGCAGTGATGTTTCCGGTCAAGATGCTCTCTACAGCTCCTGAGTAGAAGGACTGGAGTATCTTCCCCGATACTCTGAACTTCCATAACTGTCTCAGGTGGTAGAGGCGCTGCTTCGCTTTCTTTACTACTGTGTCTATGTGTGTTGACCATGTCAGGTCCTCTGAGATGTGGACCCCCAGGTACTTGAAGCTGCTCACCCTGTCCACGGTAGCCCCGTTAATCGTCAGTGGTGTGTGTGTCTCCTGCTGTCCTCTCCTATAATCCACGATCAGCTCCTTGGTTTTACCAATGTTCAGGAGCAGGCTGTTGTCCTGGCACCAACGTTCCAGTACCTCAACCTCCTCTCGGTAGGCCTTCTCGTCGTTGTCCGAGATAAGCCCCACCACCACCGTGTCGTCGGCGAACTTCACAATGGAGTTGGAGCTGAACTTGGCCGCACAGTCGTGTGTGTAGAGTGAGTACAGCAGGGGGCTTAGAACACAGCCCTGGGGGGACCCGATGCTCAGGGTGATGGTGTTGGAGGTCTGACCCCCCACCCTGACCGCCTGGGGTCTTTCACTCAGAAAGTCCAGTACCCAGGCGCTCAGGGCGGAGCTCAGGCCTAGCTTGATCAGCTTGTCCACCAGTCTGGTGGGGACTATGGTGTTGAACGCTGAGCTGTAGTCAATGAACAACAGTCTCACATAGCCCCCCTTCTGACGGTCAAGGTGGGAGAGAGTGCTGTGCAGTACCTGGGAGACCGCGTCATCAGTGGACCTGTTTGTCCTGTATGCAAATTGCATAGGGTCCATATCACTGGGGAGAGAGGCACAAATGTGGTCCTTGACCAGCCTCTCGAAACATTTCATGACCACAGAGGTGAGTGCCACCGGTCTGTAATCATTTGGACATGTTGGGGAGGGTTTCTTCGGTACAGGGATGATGGTAGACATCTTGAAGCAGGCAGGGACTACTGACTCCGCCAGGGATTGATTAAATATGGCGGTGAACACCGGGGCAAGCTGGTTTGCACAGGACTTAAGTATGCGTCCTGTTATACCATCTGGGCCTGCAGCCTTCCTGGTGTTCACCTGCATAAATGCTCTTCTCACACTGTGTTCCGACAACGAGAGAGCGCCCCCGCCCCCCCGTGGTTGCCCCCCCCCCTCCACAACAGCCGGTGCGCCAGTGACGTCACTAGCCAGATGGCTAGCGGCGACACTGTCTACACCGAACCGAGCGTAGAAGGAGTTGAGTTTGTCCGCTAGAGAGGCGTCGTCGCTCCCCATTGAGGGGGCGCTGACTTTGTAGTCAGTTATTGTCTTCAGTCCCCTCCACAAGCCTCTTGTGTCGTTTTGTGCCATTTGTGTCTCCAGTTTCTCAGCATATGTCCTCTTAGCAAGTTTAACAGCCTTGCGCAGAGTGTAGACTGAAGCCTTGTACTCTTCCATATTTCCTGACTCTCTGCCCAGGTTATAAGCCGTGGTGCGTGAGGTTAGGGCTGTTCTTATAGTGCTGTCCACCCAAGGTTTCTGGTTTGGGAAAACCTGCGCCTTCTTTGTGAGGACAATGCCGTCTACCACTGTTGCTATGTAACAAACAACGGTATCAGCGTACTCGCTGACGTCACTGGCGCTTCCTTTAAACATGTCCCAGTCTGTATCCGCGAACGCGTCACGGAGCTCGGTCTCTGATTCGTCAGACCACTTTTTTGTCTCACGTGACACGACGACGTCACGCGATCTTTGTTTGTATGCTGGGATTAAAAAAATGGAGTCGTGATCGCTCGCGCTTGTAGAGCGCATCAGTGGCGGAGCCGCTACAGCCTTGTAGGCAGCTCTGAACGGGGTGTAGCAGTGGTCGAGTGTGTTCCCCCCTCTTGTGGAGCAGGCGATGTGCTGAAAAAAGGTCGGCATCACTTTTTTCAGGTTTGCCTGATTGAAGTCACCAGTCACTATCGTCGCGGCTTCCGGGTGCTTGATCTGCTGTTTGTTGATGTAGTCGTGTAATTCCCCCAGCGCTTTGCCAGTATTTGCCTGTGGGTGAATATACACGACGGATAAAATGACCGCGGTAAACTCACGGGGTAGGTGATACGGGCGACACAGGATCTGGAGATGTTCCATATCTGGGGAGCATGAACTTGAGAGGACATGTACTTCCTTGGGATTAACCCAGAGATTGTTCGTGAGGATGCAGACCCCACCTCCGATGCTCTTCCCAGAAGCTGCCGTGCGATCTGCTCTCAGGACGGTGAAATTGTCCGATGGAGAGACGCTGTTGTCCGGCGTCGCTGGCTTGAGCCATGTCTCAGTGAAACACATGACGTTAACGTCTCTCATCTCCCGTTGGAATCGGACCCTCGCTCTCAAGTCGTCCATCCTTCCCTCCAACGAACGTGCATTCGCCAGAAAGATGGATGGAATTGCTGGACGGTAAGCAGATCTTTTTAATCTAAGTCTGATACCGCCTCGTCTACCTCTATGCTTCTTTCTGCCGTTTCCTTTGTTGTCGTTCTCCCGCTTGATTTCTGTTAGCCATTCTGGGCATAAAGTGTCTCCCAACTCCTCTTTGAGTCCGGAGTTTAGGTCCATAAGTGTCTGGCGGTCGTATGACATACCCGCCAGTGATGTTTTAATAAAAAAAGTCGAAAAAACAAACATAATAGCTAAAAATGTGCACAATCGTCGCGGAGCTAAACCAAAGGCGACTGACCGGGGTCGCGCCATATTGACTACCACTTGGTACTTGTAGTCTTGTGCGATTAAATACAATGTCCCTTCTGCGTAAAACTCCATATATCAAACACCAAATCCCATAATCCCTAGCGAACAATATCCCCGCGAGTTGCGAGCAGTGACTCATATCCGCTCGGCTCAGCTCACAACACTATGAGGCGCCGTTTGGGACAAGGCTTTTGTCCCAAACGGCGCCTCATAGAACACAGCAGGTGACTGCAGGACTTGTCTCAGTCAGCAGCGTTTGGAACGCGGACATTGAAACAGAGCTAGTAGATAGTGTTGTCGCGACTCGCGACCCAAAACAAATCCCTGCTGTTTTATTCGGCAACGGGTCAAATGCATATAACATGCTTTGCAATCCTCGCGTCATGAAGTCCGAAATGAACGTTAGGTTAGCATGAGCTAACAACAAGCTGTTCATAGCCATATTTATATAGAGAGAACAGCAGACGGGCAGAGTGAGGAGGGGGCAGACATTCTCCCTTCTCTGTGTGTGTGTGTGCGTTTGGAAAGATCACATGAAGTCAGACGAGTATATTATATTGATAGTAAATGTACTGAGGGTGGACAGATAATGTTGATATTTAAACATAAAAAATACAATACAAAATAAATGTATTCATGATCATGCAACATAAAACGGTTGCGTGTTGCGAGTTCCAAAACATTTAACTTAAAGTTTAAAGCTCAATATATCAAAACGTGGCACTTTACAGTGAACAGGAGGTCTATGTGTATTAAAAACAATAGATTGTTTTTCCTTTAAAAGTCTGGAAGAGGTCAAAAATAAAAATGTCAAATGATATTTCCGTTGCCTTTTTTGAGTTGATCTAAATGTTACTGATTGTGTTAAATGGGCTTATGTTATGATATCGTCTCATATCGATTGCAGGCACCTGCATCCTATCATATCGTGGCATATATCAGCAAATATCGTATTGTTGTCCAAAGAATCTATATCGTATCGTATCGTGATGAAACTGGTGATTCCCACCCCTAGTAGAGTCCATACACCCAACACCAAATCCCATAATTCCTTACACGTAGCGTGCCTGGCAGTGTGACGTCAACTTGTCAGCATAAAATGACAGCCAAACATGGCACTGCAACTAAATAACACAAATACAATAGGCACATTTGTGACTGTTACAAATATAACACATTTTATACTTGTGCTACAAGATTTTGGCCTGTGCTACAAAACGATCAACCTCTGTAGCACCAGTGCTATGTGCAAAAAAAGTTAACGTACAGCCCTGCCTTAATGGTCACCCCCCCTCCTACATCTCAGACCATCTCCTATCCCCCTGTTCCAACACCAGGTCCCTCAGGTCAGCCGATCAGAGGCTCCTGACAGTCCGGAGGTCTAACCTTAAGCTCAGGGGGAGCCGTGCCTTTGCTGTCGCAGCCCCTGAATTGTGGAACAGCATCCCCACCTCCATTAGGCTTGCCCCCTCGATAGATGCCTTCAAATCTAGGCTCAAAACCCACTTCTACCTACTAGCCTTTCCCGTTCACTGACTCATGCCCTGTTTTCCTGTGTGCTTGCCTGTGTGCCCTCCCATAAAACAGAGTTGTGATTGTTGTCTATATGTGTATCTACCCTCTGTACAGCACTTTGGTTGACACGTGTTATGTTAAATGTGCTATCTGATTGATTCTTCTGATAGCATGTGTTTAATCAAAGATCCCTGCTTTCTAGTCTTGCACAAGGACCAATCAGCATGGGTATGGGCTGCAGGATTAATAACATTAACGTTAGTTCGGCCAGAGAAACAAATATACTAATTAAACTTGTGGGACCCGCGAGATTTGTACTTTGTAGGTCTGCATTTTAAATCTAAGGAGTAAAAAGTATGTTTTTTTTCTCTGAAATGTAATTATACAAACCTAATAATACTCGAGTAAAGTACAAATCCCCCAAAACAGTACTTAAGTATTGTAACAAAGTACAATTACTCAAGTACTTTACACCCCTGCCCCTGAGTCACTCTGTTTTGAAGTGTGCACACAGAGGTCTATCCCAGGGGTTCCGCGTTGTTGTCCAGCTCCACAGCTTATAATAATATAAGTGAAAGAGGATTTAGTGATAATGGGTTCTGGACTCTCAGGAGCAGGAACCCCCTCTCTCTCTCTCTCTCTCGCCCTGTCTCTCTCTCTCTCTTTTTTGTCTTTGTCTAATTTCCTGTTTTTTTTCATTTGGACTGTGTTTGTATTATCTATAGGGAGATGATTAATTGAAGAACATCAAAAATCTTTCTCTCGTTCTCACTCCTTCCCAGGTGGCCAAAAAGTTCCGGCCCATTAATGGCCTGTATCCGGCAGGCCGGAAGAAATTAGTCGGCCCAAGTCCGGCTGCCAGAGTCGGCCAAGTAGGCGGCAATGACTGACTGGCCGATTCCGGCCCGAGTACACTGGGCCAGGTCCGGGGTTGCCGGAAGCGGTGAACGTCCGGATCGGCCGAGTAGGCGGCAATGACTGACTGGCCGATTCCGGCCCGAGTACACTGGGCCATGTCCGGGGTTGCCAGAAGCGGTGAACTTCCGGTTGCCTAAAGCAGCCCAGATGCGACCCACACACACTGGGCCAGGTTTGGTTGCCCGAAGCCTAGCCGACACTGCCAATGCAATGGTACTACACAGTAAATTCCGCAGAGTACATTTGACTCAAACTGAGTACATTTGATTCAAACTGAGTAAAGAAATTTTACTCAGTTTGAGTGAAATGTACTCAGTTTGAGTCAAATTTACTTTGCGGAATTTACTGTGTACCCAGTATTCTGCCAGAGCTACTCCACTATCTGCCTATGACCATACATTACCGGAAATACAGTAGGAAATGGTTGATTAGTAATACAATGCCACATATTTAAGGACCCTTCCCTTTACCAATGGAGTATTGGCATGTCCCGCATTGAACAATTCAGAAGTTTACATGCTGTCTCCTACCTCACTGAAATATATTCTCAGTGTATGTGCACATTGTACACAATATACACCATTCTGCAGTGAAGCTCAAATATCAAGTAAAGTAACAATTACCCCCATACATGCTACTTTTTCCAGTTAAAAATGACAACTTGAATAGATATTTAAACATTTATTAACAAAAAAATATCACATCCTCCTCTCTGAACCCAACGACAAAGCCTCCAATGAAATTAACCCATTGTTCCCCTGCAACAGCTTCTCCCACAGGGGATCTTTGATTAAACACCTGCTATCAGAAGAATATAGACAGTCAGAAAAAAAGTTCACTGTTTACTACTTAAGTACATTTAAAAGTAGAAACTTTGACTTTTACTCAAGTGTGTACTTTCACTTAAACTTTCATGTTAGTCTAGCTTAGCATAATTTTTTAGGAGAATTAATACAAAAACAAGTGATATGGCCGTTCAGTTGTAAATGAAAGCCTGCATTTAGTAAGACGTTGTTTATAAATGTCTTTTGGTTTAGTTATGAATGAATGACAGCATCTCTATAGCACAGCTCTATTACTAGGACATAAAGTGCTTTGGAATGACTGTATACATCATTCACAACGGGTGGCCCCAGCAGGAATCAAACTCCTAACCGTGACAGTGTTAGTGCCATGCTCGGAGTGCCAAGCACAAGACCCCAATGTTATGCGGGGCTCTGCTCATAGGCGGGCGGCTCGTGGCGTGGCTCGTAGTCCTGGTTGTAGAAGCAACCGTCGCCCTCCATGGAGACCCCCCTCCTCCCGCGTCACCCCAGCGAGGTGGCGGGTGGCGACCCTGACGAGGTGAGCCATGGTGGGGTGGCGGGGGGCCGGCAGGGGGAGGCCCCTGGGGGGGGGCTCCGGAGAAAAGCGCCAGGGGGCCGGGCCGGGAGGCGCCCCTGGGGGACCCCGGGAGGCGTGGGCATAGCCTTACGGACAACGGGGGAATAGGTGACGTGGGGGCGTAGCGTGGCGGGGGTCTGGGGGAGCTGTCGCCGGCCCCGGCGAGGCGTGCTGGTCCCCGACATGGAGGAGACGGGACTTCCACTCACTGTCCTACACGAAAAGTGAAAAAGGCAAATAAAAAGAACGAACCACAAATTCAACGACAGAAGAGAAGAGGATGAGATAGAGAGAGAGAAGAGAGAGAGAGAAGAGAGAGAGAAGAGAGAGAGAAGAGAGAGAAGGAAAGCAAGATAACAAAATACAACAAGAGCCAGTATGGAAGCAAATGAGTGACAGAAGTATTTGAATTTGATCAGACACCGAATTTATAGCATTGAAAATAATTACTTTGAAAACATGTATCTGAATTGAATTTATAGCATTGAAAATAATTACTTTGAAAACATGTATCTGATTTTTGAATTTGATCAGACACCGAATTTATAGCATTGAAAATAATTACTTTGAAAACATGTATCTGATTTTTGAATTTTATCAGACACCGAATTTATAGCATTGAAAATAATTACTTTGAAAACATGTATCTGAATTTGATCAGACACCGAATTTATAGCATTGAAAATAATTACTTTGAAAACATGTATCTGAATTTTTTCAGACACCGAATTTATAGCATTGAAAATAATTACTTTGAAAAATGTATCTGAATTTTTTCAGACACCGAATTTATATCATTGAAAATAATTACTTTGAAAATCATGTATCTGAATTTCTTTGCTCCGAATTTACCTATGTGAAATAAAAATTCAATGTAAAAAATTCGAATGTATAATAAAATTCAATGTAAAAAAAATTCGATGCATAATTGCGGTGTATAAAATTCGATGTAAAAAACCATCATCCGGGCTACCCAGACAGGATAAGCAATCGAGCCTGGATGCAATCGAATTGACTTCTGGCCTATCACTGCACGGCTTTGTCAGTCATGTGATCACACCAACCCGGGAGAAAGATGGCGGTATATATACATACGTTGGGGAGAGAATATACATACGGTGGGGAGGAGACTGTACATTAGGAGGGGGTGGGTGGGAGAGAAATATACATACGGTGGGGAGAGAATATATACATACGGTGGGGAGGAGACTGTATATTAGGAGGGGGTGGGAGAGAAATATACATATGGTGGGGAGAGAATATATACATACGGTGGGGAGGAGACTGTACATTAGGAGGGGGTGGGAGAGAATATATATACATACGGTAGGGAGGAGACTGTACATTACGAGGGGGTGGGAGAGAAATATACATATGGTGGGGAGAGAATATATACATATGGTGGGGAGAGAATATATACATACGGTGGGGAGGAGACTGTACATTAGGAGGGGGTGGGTGGGTGAGAAAATACATATGGTGGGGAGAGAATATATACATACGGTGGGGAGAAGACTGTACATTAGGAGGGGGTGGGAGGGAAATATACATATGGTGGGGAGAGAATATATACATATGGTGGGGAGAGAATATATACATACGGTGGGGAGGAGACTGTACATTAGGAGGGGGTGGGTGGGTGGGAGAGAAATATACATATGGTGGGGAGAGAATATATACATACGGTGGGGAGGAGACTGTCTATTATATGTATATTTCTCTCCCAACCACCCCCTCCTAATGTACAGTCTCCTCCCCACTGTATGTATATATTCTCTCCCCATCATATGTATATATTCTCTCCCCACCGTTCTCTTGGTGTAAAAAGTTTAAGACCAGGGTGAGGCCAGGCTATGGATGGCTTTGAAGGTGAGGAGTAATGTTTTGAAGTTAATGCGTTCCTTGATCGGGAGCCAGTGGAGGGAGTGGAGGACAGGAGTGATGTGTTCGCGGGACCGGGTGTTAGTGAGGAGGCGGGCAACTGAGTTTTGGACCATCTGCAGTTTATGGAGGGAGCGGGAGGTGATGCCAGTGAGGAGGGAGTTACAGTAGTCCAGGAGGGAAAAGATGAAGGCGTGTATGAGGGATTCAGCAGCAGGGGGTAGAGGCAGTGACGGATTTTGGCAATGTTGCGGAGGTGAAAATATGAAGTTTTGACAATGGAGCGGACATGGGGTCAAATGAGAGGGTGGGGTCGAGGATGACACAGAGGTTGCGGACTAGGGGGGAGGGGGTGATGGTGGAGTCATTGATGGTGAGTGTGATGTAATACAATAATTTATACTGTAGCATTACAAACCATTTGACAGCCAGGTCCTGCACCTCCGTTCTTGTCCTCTAGGAGCCATCGCAGCATGGCCAAGACCTTCCTCATCCAGCATACTGTCCGCGTGTAACTTATTGCCAGCGGAAGAGTGCAAGAATGCTTCCGCATTCGTCACCGCACGCCAGTACGGTAATGCGCCTTTCCTTTCGCCCCGCTCAGACAAATGCATGTAGTACATTGCAACACAACGCAGCATTTCCGCGGCTGTCTTTAACTAGCAGGACGCTAGTGGGCTAGTCGCTAAAATATATAATTGTACCAACACAGATATTAGGCAGTACACACATTGTCCTGCAATACATGTACAGTGAATGCACAGCTACATTCGCCATATATTTCTATCGCTGCTGCGGTCTATAGTGAAATGCAATATTATTATTGTAAAGATTATCATTACAATCGCAGCCTGGAGGCAATGTTACAAGTGTACGAGGGTTGTGTGCAAAGAGCACAGCCTCTCAATTTGCACAACGTGCACAAAATAATAATTGTAATGATCTTTACAATAATAATAATATTGCATTTCACTGTAGACCGCAGCAGCGATAGAAATATATGGCGAATGTAGCTGTGCATTCACTGTACATGTATTGCAGGACAATGTGTGTACTGCCTAATATCTGTGTTGGTACAATTATATATAAAACGATATATATATTTGAGCGACTAGCCCACTAGCGAGGCAACCTCCTGCACCATCGCAGCAGCGCCGAGCGTGGTGATAGCTTCCGAGATCGGACGAGATCGGGCGTGTTCAGGTTGGTATGGCCGTAAGCCGAGCGGGCCCTGTCCCCCCAATAGTACACCGCCTGGCACACTGACCCTGCAGAACAGGCAGTCAGCATGGCCGTAAGCACACAAAAAAGGTTAACCAACGGAAGCAGGCAGCGCACCGGGGAAAAACCAGGCAACAGGCTGTTAACCCTAGCCTGGAGACTGCGGACGAGACAGGCGCCAGAGGGGACAGCTGAACACAGCCGCCCCGGCGGAAGGAGCGTAAGCTGGCGGTGTTGCATGACCAAGCCTCCATTTAAAAACCCCCACCCAGAGGGGTCGAGGCAGAGAAGGCTGACACGATTGGCAGACGTCATGAACGTGCAGGGGCACCCTCAAACGGTGAACCCGGGAGTTGACACTGCTCCAACACACCAGGGAATCAACCACCTCGGTGTTACCCAATGCGGTGGTTGTTCCTATAACCCCTCAAGAAAAAACTCCAAAACACACCTGCGGGTATACACCGGCTATACCGCAGTACAAGTGTTTCAGTTTCCAAAAAGGGTTAACCCAGGCCTACGGGTCGCAAACATCACTTCGGACCGGGCCTGGCGGTACGGGAAGCACAGGGTCACCGGAGGAGGTCAAAAAACCACCCCCACAGGCCCCTCTTCGCCATGCGTGAGAGAGGAGCGAAAAATAATGGAGAACCAGCCCCTAAGCACACCGTACCTGGTATTCCCCGGCGGTCTCCCAACCAAGTACTAACCAGGACCAACCTGTGTAGCGGCCGAGATCCGACGAGATCGAGCGCGTACAGAATGGCATGGCTGTAAGCCATGACGACAGTGCTGAGTAAAAACATACCCAACCAGGGTCTCCATAGCGCTTAACCCTGTGACACCCAGACCGACCTGGCATTTTTCCCCCTGAAAAAAGCCCAAGTCCCTCAGGGTACCAGAACAGCAGATCTGCATCCCCGGCGGACAACGGGTTCAACTGATCTGGACCAGCGTGACCAGAACCAGTCCCGTGCCCTAACCACGCCGACATGCCTACTCCAGGAGAAGGGCAGATATGCGTGTTGATCTTAACATGAAAAGAAGGCGCCACCCAGACGTTCGGACGAACCGCGCCTGGTGGCCCACCCCAAGGGCGTGAGACCCCACCACATATGTTCAGATCCATCCCGTCATCATCCCCCAGACATGAACGAGAATCCGTCGACAACCCACCCAGGTCATGGGATGTGGTCGTCGGAAGAGGAAAAACCCCCATCTCAGTTGCTTTATAAAAACGCTGTTTCAACCACAAGCAACCAAGGCGTGCCAGTCAATCGCCTGTTTACAGCGAGCTAGCACTATACGTGCGTCGGGACACACCCCCATAAATGAACAGGCTATTTAGACCTGTCATTGAATCCCCAAGGCGCCCAGGGGAACGACAAGAGGGGTGTGACACTCCCTAACTCCAACACTTCTGGAATAGAAAGAAGGAAGCATCAACAGTATGTATCCCAGTCTACACAGCCGGGGTAAAAAATGTTCACATTTTTACATCCCACCACCCTCCCATAGGAAAGAGACGGGGATCCCCAGAGAGACTTCCCACGCGAGCTGTACAGATTGAAAAGAATATATTGCACCTTGAGCCATGTAAAAAACTGGTTTTAGGGCCTCCGGGGAAGAGGCACTGAACCCATACACACTCAATAAACGAATTTAATCGAATATACATACAATAGAAAAGGACCCTTCTAGAGGGTCCACTCACTTTGACAATCTGAGGAGGAAGGCTCTGTACTCTGATGGAGGCTTCCTCACATGGAAGAAGGAGTCCGAACTCACAGAAGGCCTGAATAGGCGCTTGGTGAGGAGGAGCCCTGACCACCCCCCCTGAAAACAGATCCATCACATGGACCTGAACAGCACACGGAAGTCCTACCAACAGAGACGCGCACGGTGACGTACTCTATGGCGGGGGAATTCCTGCGGTGCACACGCCCAATATACCAGGCCGTGGGACCAGGAACTCCCCCCCCCCCCCCCCCCCCGTAACGTGCCGAACCGCCACGTGACGGGAACCTTGAAGGACAGGGGGTGTACCCCTGACCGACAGAACAATGGGGAGAGGAAAGGTTACCAGTTCACCCCTTTACGACCCCACACCCATGATACGATGTAACGACAAAAAGAGAATATGACACAGTCATAGTCAGCTCTATGAAGCGTTTCACAGCTCCACACAGCGCATGAGCTAACCTGCTATCTGATTTTTACTAAGGAAAAACACAGAATAGAGAGGGCTCTAAGAACCCCGGTCCAACATACACATGTGCTTCCGTGGCCAGTACAACCCAGCTGTAGGTCACATGACACACACAACCCATCATCACCTACAAAAAATGGCAAAAACACTCAACAGAGGAACGCCGTTTTTTTCACAATGAGAGAATACATCATTCTTGATTAGTATCGACCACAGGCCTTGCTAAGCACACATGACAGCAACCAAACCAATTTCCCTTTAGGAAATAAGTTTCTCCAGCAGATTTAGCACAACCTCAGCAATCAAGCTAAGAGTTACATCGTATCCCTACCACACAAAAGACACAATTAATGCACAACATGTCTGATAGGAGGATGAAAAAGTCCCCAGGGAACCGGGGGGGAAACACAATCCTCCTATTTTACCCTCAATACGGCCAGTTAAAACAGGAAAACCTGTTAATGTGTGAACACACTGTTCATTGTCATTACAGTCTGAGAAAGAACATTCTTTTACTCACTTGTCACCAAGCATAGCTTCATAGGTTAGTTACCTTAGTTGTGAGTACACGGCCGTGTTTCTCACACAACAACCAGATCATTACATCCCGTTTGCACGGAGAAGCTAACTGCCAGTGACAAAAATAGCTCACACATAACCCGCAACGTATCCTAAATGCATTGTAGCAACACACGTTTTGGGAAAAACACCGTTATTCACAATACATTTAGCAAAGTAAAACCAGAAGACGTGTTATGAGGTCTGGTCAACCCCGTTCCTACCCGGAACGCAGATCAGCGAAGTGCAGTCACAGACACCGTAGGAACACAGCCGCTCCTGTGTTGTCCGAACTGGGCAGCGTCACCGCCCCAACCCGCACTACAGTCCCCTGTTGATGCAACCTTGCCGTCCTGGCTCAGGGCAGGGTCGACGAAAACATCCCCTGTCAAGGATGACGTTGTGGTCAAGAGTGTAAAACATGTTAAAATCAAAGCACGTTCAACAGAATAGCATCAAGCTAACGGCCGCTCCAACCGTTCGGGTGCTACTGCTTCTGCTCGCGAGACGCCGATCTAACGACGCACGCGATCAGAAGCGAGCTCACGGCGGCGCGCGAGAAGCTAAGCTACCCCGCGCCAGGCCATGGCCATAGCAGCAAGCTAACGTTACCTAGCGACCACGACATGCTAGACCCGCAGCTAACAGCTGACTGGCTAATAGTAGGCCCTAAGCAGGCCATGCAGCGATCCAGCAGGCTAACGCAGCAGTTAACAGCTGACTGGCTAACCGTAAGCTATGAACATGTAAACAATGACATAACACTCACCCAGACAGGCCGCCGTTCTGAACCTCTCCTCACTTTTTAAGAGAAAAGAGAAAACAAGATGTCAACACCGCTTCACAACGGTGACTTTACCACATCCGACGGAATCAGCACAGTACCAACTGGCCTGTGTAGCTGACTTTGAACATGAATCTGCCGCTATCGCACATTACATGCACATATCCCCTCGTGAAGGAATACTCTCATTTGGATATGAAAGATGGGGCCTTAACACGGTGACAGAGAGAATCCACTCGTCCAGAACACACAGGGATCACCAGTGTCAATGGTCGCGGCCCACTAGTTAAAACTATAATGGTCTTCAGACCAAGGCCTTCTGTCGCCTAGGTGGCTGAACAAAGGACCCTAGCCTGGGGCCGGTTTCCATAAACTTTGTCAAGTAGCCCCCATAGCACTAACAGACAAGTGGAGCCCGCCAGCAAACACTACTCACCCAACCTGGAACGCACCGCTTCTCACAACAGCGGCATGTCCGACAGTTCAGCTGTGGCCTGACAGGTTTCACCCCAACAAACACAGCAAGGAACTGCAGTTGAGAAGCATGCAGCGGCGTGCTCCCAATACGAAAACCGGTGGAGGGTTTTTAGAATGATCATCATCTTCCAGACACTCCAGTACGAAGACAATATCGCCGTATTTTCTCGAAAATAGTGAGAGAGAAAATAAAGATATGATGTCAACGTATCCTTGTTTCCCAAAGCTGCTCCTAAACCTTTCTTCCATCATGGTGTCAAGTGTGGGGATCTACCGAGGCACTTCTTCCTTGTGGTGAAAGCGAGAAGGAGGAGAGTGGGTGGCCCCACCCCTGCTTATATGGGTAAGCTGATAGGGGTGTGGTCAGACGAATATTGGGATTAAAGGTACATTGTGGTCTTTATTCAGTGCGCGTGCACGTATGCGAGATAGTGCAGAGAGCGATGCCGAGCGAGAGCGATACGATACAGAACTTTCATTTCTATGCCGATGATACTCTGATATACTGCTCTGCGTCTACATTACATCAGGCTCTTTGTCAACTACAACTTGATTTTAATATTATACAATATACCCTGTGTGACTTAAAACTTGTTTTGAAACTAAACTTATGATGTTTTCCTATGCTAAATCCAAGCCACTGAACCGTCCTTCTATCGCCACTTTTCAGGGCCTTGAGATTGAGTCTCAGTGTTGGGAAAGTTCACTTTCTACATGAACTAGTTCAGTTCACAGTTTACACTAGTTTATAGTTTATAGTTCTTTTTTCAATACATTGCTGCGAGCTATTATTTGTCCAAATTATTGCCACAACCCATATAGAACCACAGACAGCAATCAGAATACTGGCATTTCCATCACACTGTGATTATTTATCAGTGTTTCCCCTACCATTGCCTTGAAGGGGCGGCCCGCGTTGTGTGTGTGTGTGTGTGTGTGTGTGTGTGTGTGTGTGTGTGTGTGTGCGTGCGTGCGTGTGCGTGTGCGTGTGTGTGTGTGTGTGCGTGTGTGTGTGTGTGTGTGTGTGTGTGTGTGTGTGTGTGTGTGTGTGTGTGTGTGTGTGTGTGTGTGTGTGTGTGTGTGTGTGTGTGTGTGTGTGCGAGCGTGCGAGCCCGTGCGCCCATCCCAAATCTGGCACACTTTTGAACGAAGTTATACTGTGATAGAGCGCAGAGAATGAACGCGTTCACAATTACATTCATCTAGCGGAAATACAGTACGTTCAGTTCACGTTCGCCCCAAAATATGAACAAGTTCATGAACGATCGTTCATTGAATGCATTCAGGTACATCACTGTTGAGTCTGTATCTCAATACAAGTATCTAAGATTTATAATTGATGATTCTCTTTCTCACACTCAGGAACTAGCTAAAAAAGTTGAAACTGGGTTTTTATTTTAGGAACAAGGCTTGTTTTTCCTTCGAGGCTAAAAAGATTCTGGTTGCTGCCACTTTTATGTCTGTGCTGGACTATGGCGATGTTACATGCATGCATCCTCGAAATGCCTACACTCACTGGATACTGTCTACCATGGAGCACTGAGATTTATCACACATTTTAAAGTCCTTACTCACCACTGTACTTTGTATTCTCGGGTGGGATGGTCTGCCCTGTCCACCCGCAGACTGGCATTTAAGCATTACATCACACGCAGGAGTGGGTTGTGACAATTAGACCATGCCTAGGGGTGGTTGTTAGACCCCCCTAAGCATGGTCTAATTGTCACAACCCATGACTACAAGTGGTGTAATGCTTTTATACAACTGGCACATTCATCCAACCTTATTGCGATACAATAAGTAAGGGATAATGTATAGCTACGCGGTCATTGTCGCAAAATAATTGACCGACACGTAGTTTAAAATACCGAGCCGCTTCGGTGAGGTGTTTTAAACGTCAGTGAAGGTCAATTATTTTGCGACAATGACCGAGTAAAGCTATACATTATCCCGCTTATTACATGGCTAACTTACTAACAATATACCTAATTCATTTGACAAATCGCAGTTGTTCTGTGGCTCTGTCAGCCCAAATAAAGTGATTATTATTATCGCGGGCAGCCTCTGTTCTGGCTCCGCTGTAATCTACACACACTCCGCTGTCAGTGCAGCCGCGGCAGGTGTGTCTGATTTGCTGCACTGATGTGGGCTTGATTGCGAACAGCTGCGCACATCGGTCATTATTGTCCCACAGCGGTCATTATTGAAAAATAATGACCGCTGTCGGGGGGCTATTGACCAATCACAAGCAAGCATTTCGGCGAATGTGAAAACGCCATGTAATAAACACACATTAATTGAAGATGTATTGGAAAAAACCATCCGCCAGAAAAAGTAGTTCCCACAAAAAGAAAAGAGAAGTTGCCTCCATGTGGAAGCAGCTCAGAAGTGCATCCAACTGTTCTCAGTAGGACATCCAACAAACTAACACATCCAACTGTCTTTCAACTAGGCATCCAACAAACTAAGACATCCAACTGTCTTTACATTACATTTACATTTACATTTAGTCATTTAGCTGACGCTTTTATCCAAAGCGACTTACAAGTTCTGTACGACAAGCCATCAGGAAGAGCACAACTCTATCAGCTGAGTAACAATGTTCATCAAAGTGTTGAGTGCTACAGTGTAGGTTAGTTTATTAGGACAAGTGCATGACAGTATGGTTAGTTAGGGTTAGATTTTTTTTTTTTTTTTTTTTTTTTATTCAGATAATGGTTGAAGAAGTGAGTCTTTAGTCGACGGCGAAAGATTGGACGTGTTTCGGCTGTCCTAACTGGGGTGGGTTGTTCATTCCACCATTGTGGGGCAAGGACTGAGAATAGGCGACTTCTCTTTGATGACCCTCCCGGAGCTTGGATAGGAGTAGGTCTGAGGCGGCCAGAAGATGCAGAGCGTAGGGGTCTTGAGGGTGTGTAGTTAGAGACCATTGACCGGAGGTAGGCGGGAGCAGTTCCCTTTGCCGCACGGTATGCTAGGTCAAGGGCCTTGAAGCGGATTCGTGCAGCAATGGGGAGCCAGTGCAGGTCCCTAAGAAGTGGGGTGACATGGGCCGACTTCGGTAGGTTTGAGATCAGGCGGGCCGCTGCGTTCTGAATGAGTTGAAGAGGCTTAGTGGCAGTGGCCGGGAGGCCAGCGAGCAGTGCGTTGCAGTAGTCGAGGCGGGAGATGACTGTTGATTGGACGAGGAGTTGGGTGGTTTCTTTTGTCAGGAAGGGGCGTATCCTTCTGACGTTGCTCAGGAGGAATCGGCAGGTTCTGGTTGTCGCTGCGATGTGAGCAGAGAAGTTCAACTGGTCGTCGAGGACAACACCAAGGTTCTTGGCGGTCGGGGACGCGGTCACAGCTGCATTCTCGACTGTGATGGAAAGGTCGGTCAGGGGGGAGGATTTGGCCGGCAGGTGGAGCAATTCTGTTTTGCTTAGGTTCAGTTTGAGGTGGTTGGTCGTCATCCAGGCGGAGATGTCGGACAGACAGGCCGAGATCCGCTCAGAGACGTGGATATCTGAGGGAGGGAAGGAGAGGAAGAGTTGAGTATCGTCGGCATAACAGTGGTAGGAGAAGCCATGAGACGTGATAATGTTACCCAGTGATTTAGTGTAGAGGGAGAAGAGAAGGGGTCCTAAAACCGAGCCCTGGGGGACACCCGTCCGCAGGGGGCGGGTGGCCGACAGGGTCCCTCTCCATGACACTTGGTAGGAGCGGTCATTGAGGTATGATGACAACCATGTCAGCGCAGAGCCAGCCACTCCCATTCCTGCGAGGGCCGCGAGGAGGATCTGGTGGTTGACTGTGTCGAAGGCTGCAGATAGATCTAGGAGAATCAGGACAGAGGAGAGGCCTTTCGCTTTTGCTAAGTGAAGTGCCTCTGTGACCGCAATGAGGGCTGTCTCTGTGGAGTGACCAGTCCTGAAGCCTGACTGATTAGGGTCTAGGAGGTCATTCTGTAAGAGATAAGCAGTAAGTTGGTTGGATACAGCACGTTCAAGTGTTTTAGAAAGGAAGGAGAGAAGAGAGACAGGACGGTAGTTGCCTATGACGGTAGGGTTCAGGGATGGTTTTTTTATGAGGGGCGTGACTCTGGCTTGTTTTAGGGAGGTGGGGACCACCCCCGAGTTGAGTGAGGAGTTGATGGTTGCAGTTAGGAATGGGAGGATGTCTGGTGCTATGGACTGGAGGAGTGGGGAAGGTAGCCGGTCCAGCTGGCATGTAGTCGGACGGTTCGACGTTACCAGTGTCAGGGTCTCGGCTTCTGTAATGGGAGAGAAAGATGACAGAGTGAAGGATGAGGTTCTCGATTCAGCATTTGGAATGGGTGGGGGTTGGGAGAAGGAGCTGCGGATGTTCTCCACTTTTTCCTCAAAGAAGATCGCAAAGTCTTCGGCAGAGAAAGATGAGGGAGGGGGGGGTGGGAGGGGAGTGAGGAGGGAGGACATGGTAGCATGCAGTTTGCGAAGATTCTTGGCAGAGGCCTCGATCCTATGGTGAAAGAAAGAAGCTTTGGCATTAGTAATGGTTTTGGAGAATGTTAACAAGAGGTTGTGATATGTGTCGATGTCAGCAGTGAGGCGTGACTTTCTATACTTCCTTTCAGCTGCTCTCAGGACCTGTCTTTGTTCTCTCACTGGATCTGTCAGCCATGGACTGGGTGGGGAACGGCGGGCAGGTTTCTCAACGAGGGGACAGAGCTTGTCGAAGGAGGTTGCAAGGGCTGAGAGGAGGGTGGAGGTTGCCATCTCTGTGGAGAGAGCAGAGAAGGTGTCACTCAAAGGTAGAGTGGATAGTATGTCAGAGGAGAGGGTGGAGGGGGATAGGGAGGGCAGGTTGCGTCTGAGTGAGACGGTTTGAGTTGGGGTGAAGACCTTTCGGTTAAGCAGGAGAGTTAGTGAGAAGGATATGAAGGAATGGTCAGATACATGTAGGGGAGTTACCGTGGTGTTAATGATGCTGGAGTTACGGGAAAATATGAGATCCAAGGAGTTGCCTGCTTTGTGGGTGGGAGGCATGGCAGTGGGAGTCAGGTCAAATGATTGTAGGAGGGAGACTACTATGACTGACTGAGATGAGTCAGGCAGGTTGAAGTCGCCCAATAGAAGGAGAGGGGTACCATCTTCCGGTAAGGAGCTTAGAAGCATGTCCAGCTCATCTGTGAAGTGATCGAGCGGACCTGGAGGGCGGTAGAGTGTAACAATGGTGAGATTGAAAGGATTAGAGACAGATACTGCATGATATTCAAAAGAGGAGAGTGACAGTGCTCTTCACCTAGGCATCCAACAAACTAAGACATCCAACTTTTCTTTAGTTTTTAACCTACTTTCTATAGAACTTCATTTGAATTTGAATTCAAATGAATTGAATTCATTTGAACTTCAATGAATTCTATGGCGCGACCCCGGTCAGTCGCCTTTGGTTTAGCTCCACGACGATTGTGCACATTTTTTGCTATTATGTTTGTTTTTTTGACTTTTTTTATTAAAACATCACTGGCGGGTATGTCATACGACCGCCAGACACTTATGGACCTAAACTCCGGACTCAAAGAGGAGTTGGGAGACACTTTATGCCCAGAATGGCTAACAGAAATCAAGCGGGAGAACGACAACAAAGGAAACGGCAGAAAGAAGCATAGAGGTAGACGAGGCGGTATCAGACTTAGATTAAAAGATCTGCTTACCGTCCAGCAATTCCATCCATCTTTCTGGCGAATGCACGTTCGTTGGAGGGAAGGATGGACGACTTGAGAGCGAGGGTCCGATTCCAACGGGAGATGAGAGACGTTAACGTCATGTGTTTCACTGAGACATGGCTCAAGCCAGCGACGCCGGACAACAGCGTCTCTCCATCGGACAATTTCACCGTCCTGAGAGCAGCTTCTGGGAAGAGCATCGGAGGTAGCGGCTCCGCCACTGATGGGCTCTACAAGCGCGAGCGATCACGACTCAATTTTTTTAATCCCAGCATACAAACAAAGATCGCGTGACGTCGTCGTGTCACGTGAGACAAAAAAGTGGTCTGACGAATCAGAGACCGAGCTCCGTGACGCGTTCGCGGATACAGACTGGGACATGTTTAAAGGAAGCGCCAGTGATGTCAGCGAGTACGCTGATACCGTTGTTTGTTACATAGCAACAGTGGTAGACGGCATTGTCCTCACAAAGAAGGCGCGGGTTTTCCCAAACCAGAAACCTTGGGTGGACAGCACTATAAGAACAGCCCTAAACTCACGCACCACGGCTTATAACCTGGGCAGAGAGTCAGGAAATATGGAAGAGTACAAGGCTTCAGTCTACACTCTGCGCAAGGCTGTTAAACTTGCTAAGAGGACATATGCTGAGAAACTGGAGACACAAATGGCACAAAACGACACAAGAGGCTTGTGGAGGGGACTGAAGACAATAACTGACTACAAAGTCAGCGCCCCCTCAATGGGGAGCGACGACGCCTCTCTAGCAGACAAACTCAACTCCTTCTACGCTCGGTTCGGTGTAGACAGTGTCGCCGCTAGCCCTCTGGCTAGTGACGTCACTGGCGCACCGGCTGTTGTGGAGGGGGGGGGGGCAACCGCGGGGGGGCGGGGGCGCTCTCTCGTTGTCGGAACACAGTGTGAGAAGAGCATTTATGCAGGTGAACACCAGGAAGGCTGCAGGCCCAGATGGTATAACAGGACGCATACTTAAGTCCTGTGCAAACCAGCTTGCCCCGGTGTTCACCGCCATATTTAATCAATCCCTGGCGGAGTCAGTAGTCCCTGCCTGCTTCAAGATGTCTACCATCATCCCTGTACCGAAGAAACCCTCCCCAACATGTCCAAATGATTACAGACCGGTGGCACTCACCTCTGTGGTCATGAAATGTTTCGAGAGGCTGGTCAAGGACCACATTTGTGCCTCTCTCCCCAGTGATATGGACCCTATGCAATTTGCATACAGGACAAACAGGTCCACTGATGACGCGGTCTCCCAGGTACTGCACAGCACTCTCTCCCACCTTGACCGTCAGAAGGGGGGCTATGTGAGACTGTTGTTCATTGACTACAGCTCAGCGTTCAACACCATAGTCCCCACCAGACTGGTGGACAAGCTGATCGAGCTAGGCCTGAGCTCCGCCCTGAGCGCCTGGGTACTGGACTTTCTGAGTGAAAGACCCCAGGCGGTCAGGGTGGGGGGTCAGACCTCCAACACCATCACCCTGAGCATCGGGTCCCCCCAGGGCTGTGTTCTAAGCCCCCTGCTGTACTCACTCTACACACACGACTGTGCGGCCAAGTTCAGCTCCAACTCCATTGTGAAGTTCGCCGACGACACGGTGGTGGTGGGGCTGATCTCGGACAACGACGAGAAGGCCTACCGAGAGGAGGTTGAGGTACTGTAACGTTGGTGCCAGGACAACAGCCTGCTCCTGAACATTGGTAAAACCAAGGAGCTGATCGTGGATTATAGGAGAGGACAGCAGGAGACACACACACCACTGACGATTAACGGGGCTACCGTGGACAGGGTGAGCAGCTTCAAGTACCTGGGGGTCCACATCTCAGAGGACCTGACATGGTCAACACACATAGACACAGTAGTAAAGAAAGCGAAGCAGCGCCTCTACCACCTGAGACAGTTAAGGAAGTTCAGAGTATCGGGGAAGATACTCCAGTCCTTCTACTCAGGAGCTGTAGAGAGCATCTTGACCGGAAACATCACTGCCTGGTATGGGAACAGCACGGCACAGGACAAGAAGGCCCTACAGAGAGTGGTGCGCTCAGCCGAGCGTACCACGGGTATTGCGCTACCTCCCCTGCAGGCTCTATACAACAAGAGGTGCAAATCCAGAGCCTGCAGGATAATGAAAGACCCCCACCACCCCAATAACAGCCTGTTCCAGCTGCTGAGGTCAGGCAGACGCCTGCGAACTCCAGCTACTAGGACGGAGAGGCTTAGGCTAAGCTTCTTCCCCCAGGCCATCAGAGCCTTGAACAATGAACATTGAGAGACACAGAAACTGAACTATCCACACACAAGCACATACACGACACGCACGCTGAGCACGCTCACACACTAGCAGCCACTTTAACACTCATGCCGCACACACGCACACTTATGGCCAGAGGAAAGGCCACTTAAAGTAGTATAGCATCAGGAACAGTGTATTGCACTACTAAAGCTACCTAGCATGTCCTATATGCTCTGTAAATACTAATGTACAGATACCGAGATGGCACACCATGTACCTGTTTATTGCACTGTTTTATTGGATTCTATTAATATGTTGTACCACTGTATTTATTGGATTCTATTATATGTTGTACCACTGTATTGCACATCGTCGCGGGCAAGACCAGCCGCATTTCATTGTATACCTGTATGCCGTGACAATTAAAACTCTTGACTTGACTTTCTTAGATGCTTCTATAGAAAGTAGGTAAAACAAATTAAAAAAAAGTTTTCTTTGCCCTATAGGAAAATAAAAGTTTTCTTTTATTATTATTTTACGTTATACTTTTTCATTCATAGATTCATACGAAAATACCGTCTAGAATATAAATATGTTTTTATCGTTTTCTGCAGTAATTCCTAGAACGTGATTTATAGGCATAAACGCATATATAGATTATCAACTGCCGTTTGTTGGCGATACACGCTATATTAAAAGTTTCAACTGTACATGATCCTAAACGTTATGACTTATCTTGCGCGGATGAACGGGGGGGGGGTCGTTTATAATTCCGTGATCGTCAGTAAATGCTTTATGTAGTATGGGTGATATATTGATCAGAGAAGTTTGCATGAATAATAATAAACAAACTCGCTGAAAATGATGTCAGCGTCCTCTTACCGTTAGCTGATGAGACTGGAGTAAAAAGATCCCACTTATTTGACGGCGATCGACTCGATCCATTTCCGGTTTGTATAATAATAATAAACGCCCAAATCATCTCGATTATTGAGTTATGGCAGCGATCCATATACACGATGTGTGTCTACAGTCCCGCAACAATATGTGAGTGCCGGACGCATTTCCCCGGTGCACCGAGATCACAAGAGATCCATTTCCGGTTGCAACTCGCCGATCATCCACCAGGCGGCAGTATTGAAGCATTGCAGATTTGTGCAGGCTCCCACTGCATCAGACCAGGCTCCGTGAGGGAATTATGAATAACATGGCGACATTTTTTTATATGATCTCAATAACGTCGTATGCCGTGGAATGGCAGAATTCGCATGAACTTGAAACACGTCGTAAGCCGTTTCCGGCGGTGGATGTGTTAACCAACTTCGAAAGAGTGCCTAAACTTAACCAGTTGGAAACAAGGTGTACATTAATACAATTTGCAATCAATCAATCAATCAATTCAATAGTCCACGCTCACTTAAAACAGCGCACCTCCCAGCTGCTTCTATAGAAAGTAGGTAAAAAAAATATTTTAAAACAATTTGCAATTAATCAATCAATCAATCAATTTGCGCAATTTTTATTTTGTTCCACAATGACTCATGACCCATCAATTACATCATTCAACATTGTTTAAGCAACTAAGATATTTGCCGTGACAGAATCGTTTTTCATTTAGTCTTTATGACCCTATCACCATTATCCTTTTGTAACGTTTACTGTCCGCCATCTTGCTTGCATTTCTAAAACCACGAACGCGCATTGATAGTGATGCGGTTGTGGGCGGGTCCTGGGACCAAGAGCGTGGGTTATATCAAATACCCACGTGTAAGTTGACTGTTTCAGCCAATCACAATAGAGAAATGTGCATGCCGTTGTATAAATCCTATTTATAAGGCTATCCTTGGACTGCTGCCAACTTACCTACAGATGTACATTCTCCAAAAAAGTATGGGCAACTATGGTCTTCGTTCCCAGGGCTTATTTTTACTAACTGTACCTCGGGTCCGTACTGAACTGGGAAAAAGGGCGTTCAGATATGCAGCTCCCTCCACCTAGAATCAGCTACAAAACCACCTCAATTAGCATGAGCTGGTCTCACTGGTTGCTTTTAAAACACTTCTAAGTTATATGGAATCCAGCACATCTGGCTGCAGATGTTATGAATGACTATGAATGGTTCGGTGAATTGTCCTTGTTTTTTGTTTTAAAGGGGCTATGCGTTATAAATGTCATTTTTCAGTCTCTAGCATTGTATTATAGTAATAGGAGTTCGTATCAATGTGTTTTTGGGCCTAAATACTATATTGACGAATTCCTCAGCTACAGCCCATCCCCTGTTTGCCTCTAGTAAATCAGGTCATGTTGATTTGACGAGCTGGGCAACGTCACAGGGCGCTGTTTATAGCGCAAGGTGATGTGATTGGCTGTGTGGTTTTACCTAATGCCCGCCTCCATTCTTGGTACCTGGAGCCGATACAACCTGGAAACAGAAATTGCCGTCACTCGCCTCAATTTCACGATGAGCAGCAAACCCCGCAGATGTAATGTTCCTGGTTGTAGAGCTACCGAGAAGTCTTTGCACAGTTTCCCCGTTGATGCCGAACTTCGCCAACAATGGAACAAGTTCCTTTTTGGTGACCCTCCAAGTTCCGTTGCAACGTCTAATACTCGGGTTTGTACTGCACATTTCTCCGCCGACGACGTCACCAATCAAGGTATTTTTGATGCTGGAGTGGTCTCCATGTTGGTGCTAACCAAAAGAGCTGTGCCTTCAATACGCGACCCGACACAAGAAATAGTAAGTAGATATGTCGTGTGAGATATGTTATCATAAATACCATCTAACGTTATAGTAACTGCTGCTCTTTATAAAGTAACGTTATAGAAAACTATTGAAGCAAGCTAGTCATAACTTCTAAATAAAAGAACACAACTAGTGAGAGGTAAACAAGGTAACGTTATATTTAGTGGCTTGTATTATATTGTAATTGATTTACGATTTGGTAACTCTTAGGCCACCACAAGTTCCAGCGGCAATGTACGCCTTTCTCCTGCTTCAAGGGACTTCAGTTGCCAGACAGACAACCCAAAGATTCGTTCTGTTGGTACACAGCTTTCTATGAAAACACTTCGTTCGCATGTCAAGAGTCAAGGTAGGTTTGTAACTCAGTGTGATGTAATGTAATAATGTGTAATAATGTGACCCAGAATTGTTTAGATTGGCCCCCTTCACCCACCGCTTTCACCCAAAGCTGTAAAGGAATGTGGATTGTTTGTATAGTGTCCCCCCCCCCCCCCCACCTCCAATGTAAATTACCCAGTATGGTTGTCAATATACAGTATATATACAGTATATACAGTCAAATGTATATACTCCCTTTTCTTGACTCCTTCAGTATCACAAACAGTACTGTATTTGCAAATCAAATTTAGCTCTAGTGTGGTGACCCATGTTGGCGTTACGCCAGAGCAGGTCACAATGTGTGAGTGTGTGAGTGAGTGAGTGAGTGAGTGAGCAAAGTTATCAATAAATCCCTTGTTTGACTAAACTATGTTTTGTAAATAGGTGTTCAGGCGAAAGTCATGTCGGTCTCGGTGGGGACACAAAATACTGGATACTGGTCTAATCAACAGGGACCATCCACGTCAACACCTGTGAAGGGGTTTAGACCCAGTAAAAGACCACGACTGGAGTCTGATGACGATGACGATGGAGTGACCGACAGCTCGATCGATGTTCCAGAGCCGCCGCAGGATTCCACTTTCAACATTGACTCTTTGATTAGCGAGCCCTCGATTCTAGCGTAAGTTAGTTGTTACAAACATCTCCATGGCCCGTAAAAATACAAAAGCTATATAGTTGTGCCGTGTTATTTATTTGTGTTTTTCTCGAGCAGGGAACCGTCAAAACCAATCTATGAGGTCCAGAAATACATCGTTTACGAAGACAGTCTACTGGAATTATTTCAACAGTGTCCGGTGTGCAATGCTCAATGTCATATCACCAAAACTACGCGAGGGACCTTCTTGGCTGTCTCCCAAGTTTGCCCCGGTTGTAAATACAGCCGTAAATGGGCGAGTCAGCCTCTCATCGGCATCACACCAGCTGGAAATATTCAGCTTTCTGCAGCAGTATTTTTCACTGGCTCATCTTTCACCCAAATGGAGAAGGTATTTGATTTGATTGATTTGATTGACAAGTCAGATATACATTATGTTTTTGTTTGTGATTCACACGTGCATATTAACAAAGCGTTATTCATTTATTCTTTTAGGTCCTAAATGCGTTACACGTCTCCACAATAAAGTACAGAGCGTTTCGGGAACACGCCAAGAAGTTCTTGGAACCTGCTGTTCTAAGTTTGTGGACCAAGGACCAAGACGTTACCCTCGCCAGATTAAGCGAGAAAGAAAGCGTGATAATCGGCGGTGACATGCGAGCCGATAGTCCAGGTTAGAAAAAGCTCCCCAATGACAAATTCCTACTTTATGAATACATTTTTAATATTGCACTACATTGATTGAAATTGTTATTATTATTTTCAACAGGCCACAGTGCTAAGTACGGAAGTTACTCTGTGATGGAACTCGCCACCAATCATGTCATAGACGTCCAACTAATTCAGGTAATTAACAAGTCTGAAGAGACACTGCACCCTTCATTGTGCTCAAACGAACACAAAGCTCTCGGTCTTGAATCTTGAATCGCTGTAGGTGTCCTCTGACATACTATCCACTCTACCTTTGAGTGACACCTTCTCTGCTCTCTCCACAGAGATGGCAACCTCCACCCTCCTCTCAGCCCTTGCAACCTCCTTCGACAAGCTCTGTCCCCTCGTTGAGAAACCTGCCCGCCGTTCCCCACCCAGTCCATGGCTGACAGATCCAGTGAGAGAACAAAGACAGGTCCTGAGAGCAGCTGAAAGGAAGTATAGAAAGTCACGCCTCACTGCTGACATCGACACATATCACAACCTCTTGTTAACATTCTCCAAAACCATTACTAATGCCAAAGCTTCTTTCTTTCACCATAGGATCGAGGCCTCTGCCAAGAATCTTCGCAAACTGCATGCTACCATGTCCTCCCTCCTCACTCCCCCCCCACCCCCCCCTCCCTCATCTTTCTCTGCCGAAGACTTTGCGATCTTCTTTGAGGAAAAAGTGGAGAACATCCGCAGCTCCTTCTCCCAACCCCCACCCATTCCAAATGCTGAATCGAGAACCTCATCCTTCACTCTGTCATCTTTCTCTCCCATTACAGAAGCCGAGACCCTGACACTGGTAACGTCGAACCGTCCGACTACATGCCAGCTGGACCGGCTACCTTCCCCACTCCTCCAGTCCATAGCACCAGACATCCTCCCATTCCTAACTGCAACCATCAACTCCTCACTCAACTCGGGGGTGGTCCCCACCTCCCTAAAACAAGCCAGAGTCACGCCCCTCATAAAAAAACCATCCCTGAACCCTACCGTCATAGGCAACTACCGTCCTGTCTCTCTTCTCTCCTTCCTTTCTAAAACACTTGAACGTGCTGTATCCAACCAACTTACTGCTTATCTCTTACAGAATGACCTCCTAGACCCTAATCAGTCAGGCTTCAGGACTGGTCACTCCACAGAGACAGCCCTCATTGCGGTCACAGAGGCACTTCACTTAGCAAAAGCGAAAGGCCTCTCCTCTGTCCTGATTCTCCTAGATCTATCTGCAGCCTTCGACACAGTCAACCACCAGATCCTCCTCGCGGCCCTCGCAGGAATGGGAGTGGCTGGCTCTGCGCTGACATGGTTGTCATCATACCTCAATGACCGCTCCTACCAAGTGTCATGGAGAGGGACCCTGTCGGCCACCCGCCCCCTGCGGACGGGTGTCCCCCAGGGCTCGGTTTTAGGACCCCTTCTCTTCTCCCTCTACACTAAATCACTGGGTAACATTATCACGTCTCATGGCTTCTCCTACCACTGTTATGCCGACGATACTCAACTCTTCCTCTCCTTCCCTCCCTCAGATATCCACGTCTCTGAGCGGATCTCGGCCTGTCTGTCCGACATCTCCGCCTGGATGACGACCAACCACCTCAAACTGAACCTAAGCAAAACAGAATTGCTCCACCTGCCGGCCAAATCCTCCCCCCTGACCGACCTTTCCATCACAGTCGAGAATGCAGCTGTGACCGCGTCCCCGACCGCCAAGAACCTTGGTGTTGTCCTCGACGACCAGTTGAACTTCTCTGCTCACATCGCAGCGACAACCAGAACCTGCCGATTCCTCCTGAGCAACGTCAGAAGGATACGCCCCTTCCTGACAAAAGAAGCCACCCAACTCCTCGTCCAATCAACAGTCATCTCCCGCCTCGACTACTGCAACGCACTGCTCGCTGGCCTCCCGGCCACTGCCACTAAGCCTCTTCAACTCATTCAGAACGCAGCGGCCCGCCTGATCTCAAACCTACCGAAGTCGGCCCATGTCACCCCACTTCTTAGGGACCTGCACTGGCTCCCCATTGCTGCACGAATCCGCTTCAAGGCCCTTGACCTAGCATACCGTGCGGCAAAGGGAACTGCTCCCGCCTACCTCCGGTCAATGGTCTCTAACTACACACCCTCAAGACCCCTACGCTCTGCATCTTCTGGCCGCCTCAGACCTACTCCTATCCAAGCTCCGGGAGGGTCATCAAAGTTAAGTCGCCTATTCTCAGTCCTTGCCCCACAATGGTGGAATGAACTACCCACCCCAGTTAGGACAGCCGAAACACGTCCAATCTTTCGCCGTCGACTAAAGACTCACTTCTTCAACCATTATCTGAATTAAAAAAAAATAAATAAAAAAAAATAAAAAAAAAATAAAAAAATCTAACCCTAACTAACCATACTGTCATGCACTTGTCCTAATAAACTAACCTACACTGTAGCACTCAACACTTTGATGAACATTGTTACTCAGCTGATAGAGTTGTGTTCTTCCTGATGGCTTGTCGTACAGAACTTGTAAGTCGCTTTGGATAAAAGCGTCAGCTAAATGACTAAATGTAAATGTAAATGTAAGTGGTCTGGCTGGCTGTGTGTGTGAGCGGGGTGTGAAGTGGTCTGGCTGGCTGTGTGTGTGAGCGGGGGTTAGGAAATGTTAATTGTGGAATTTTGAAAAGGCTATTCCCTTCCTTGTTCCAGAGCAATGAGGTGGGAGGCAGCTACCATATGGAACTGGAGGGCTTGAGGAGAAGCCTCGCTCTTCTGGACGCCAAATCCGTGACCTTGGACTGTATTGTCACAGACCGTCACCCGCAGATCCAAAAGTACCTGAGAGATCACGACATCAAACACTTCTACGATGTGTGGCACGTGGCCAAAGGTATGTCGAAAGGCATCCCACATTCAATTCCACCCCTCCTACCAACCCCCCCCCCCCCCCCCCCCCCCCACCCACCCAACCAGTACTGTAATTGCAAATCTGGTATGTCAAAAAATGTAGATGTAGCAGTACTGTCTATCTGTATGTCATGTATGTCATACGACTGTTATGTAATGTTATGTTATGTTATGTAATTCAAGGTCTGTCTAAGAAGCTTGACAAAATTGCACAGGCGAAAGACTGCAAGGTCATAAAAAAGTGGCGCCTGCACATTTCAAACCACCTCTACTGGACAGCTGCCACGTCGAAGTCTGCCGATGAGAGGGTTGCTAGGTGGAAGTCATGTCTCAATCACATGATGAATGTACATGAACACGACGAAGAACCACTCTATCCGCGTTGTCTTCATGCTGACCGTGTATCAAGAGATAGTAGCAAGTGGGTTAAACCTGGTATGTCTGTCTGTCTTTCATCATGAATATATACTCAAAATATTTATTTATGTCCTCATTCTAGATTGGTGTGATTTACAAATGTATACTTGCTTGAATAATTCTAATCTACTGTAATATACTCTAATGAAATATCTGAATGCAATTTCTTTTTTACTTTAGACTCAAAACCGGCCCACCAGCTCGAGAAGGTTTTGCTAAACACAAGGATCATCAAAGATGTCGCCAAATTGAGTCCACACCATCAAACGTCTTCATTGGAGTCCTATCACAGTGTGATTTTACGTTTTGCCCCAAAAAACGTGGTTTTTTCGTACATAGGAATGCTTTGCAGGTATTTTATATTGTGTACAAATGACTAATTATGGACTCCTGATTTGTCAAATAACTCATTATGTTGCATTAGATAACCTCAGATCAACTACAAATATATTGCTTGTGCTTATTGAAATTTTCCTTTCAGACTATACCTAGCTGCCATGCATTTCAATGAAAACTCAAATCGCCAGCAAGCCATAAACGCTTCTGGAGAGCCGGCGTACAAGATGAGTTTTCCAAAGGCCAAAAAAGGTGGACACACAATAAAACCAAGGAAAATCCCAGCGACATTCAGTAAGTAAAAATATCAACATTTATTATTGCACACACATGACCTATATAAATAGAAAAATATTTCCACTTACAGTGGAATACAATAAATTGAATAAATAATAACCTTTTTAACATGACAAAACAAATAACAATTTCTCATTTACAGACTATGTCAACCAGCTGATGGCGCTCCTGTTTGACTCCGTCCTTCGTGACCCCCAACAATATATCCAGGTGGTAGAGGCGATTGCCATCCCAGAACCTTTGTGCGCACAGTTCGACAGGCCTTCCATGGAAGAAGCGGTTGCCGGCTATGTGTCACGATTCAATCCTGTACCGGTCTGAAGCCAGTATAGACACCATCAACATCCGGAAATTCTGTGCGGATTCGAACCACGACACAGGATGGGATTACTACCCTCACTCTGCGGCCTAAGTAGCCGAAGCACCACGCGACAAAGCATCTGTACGCGATATATCTGAAACGGCTGAAGAAAATCAAGTATTATATTTATGCACAAATAAAATTAAAAAAAAAGCTGGGAAATAACCATTTGTCATGTCATGTCATTGGACAGTAGCAAGCATTGATTATATGTGATGTGCAATAAGGATTAGATTGTGTTTGCAAGAAAGATTAGTATAGTCTGAGAGATGCAAGATGGAGAAACACCTGTAAAAAAATATATAAATCTGTAATAAATATTATTTACTTATTGATTCCGCTTTCTGGTATCCGGCCAAAATCTGCCTTGTAGATATTAGTTGCCATTTGGATGGTATAGGGGTTGAAGCACACTGGATCCAATCCCGGATGATCAACCATGCACAGTAGTCCAGTTGGTTCCTGGTTAATTCGACGTCTGACCTATATATATAGAAAATTAAATCGTTAGCCATATGCATGGTTTTCAGTGCTACCAAGATGCAAGTTTGTGTTACTACTTTACCTGTGGAACTTCCATGCAGCATACATTCTCAGTCTCTGTTGGCATCCGTTCACAATTTCCGCACGTGCACCTAGTAGATTTGAGGGTGAATGAAATTATCAATCAATGGAGGCCAGAGAAAGACTTTCGTCTTGTTTACATCAGGGTCCCCCAATTTCAATCGTCAAGTACAGTTAGTGTCAGTCAGTACAATCAGTCACACTGTTCACAGAAGCAACAGTCAATCATCTTTATCTTTCAGTCACACTGTTCACAGAAGCAACAGTCAATCATCTTTATCTTTCAGTCACACTGTTCACAGAAGCAACAGTCAGTCATCTTTATCTTTCAGTCACACTGTTCACAGAAGCAACAGTCAATCATCTTTATCTTTCAGTCACACTGTTCACAGAAGCAACAGTCAGTCATCTTTATCTTTCAGTCACACTGTTCACAGAAGCAACAGTCAATCATCTTTATCTTTCAGTCACACTGTTCACAGAAGCAACAGTCTCCGAGCAGAGACTCTCATCGGGACAGAGTGTGTGTTTTCGACGGGCCGCGCGCGACAGAAGTACACAACTATTATATAACAGTAAGTAACTAATAGTGCAATTAATCAACTTACCAATCGGAAACGATGTAACGTAAGCCTCGATCGCTGTTGTTTGGGGGTTAGTGTCAGTACAATCTAACGTTAGTGAGTGTGTGTTTTCGACGGGCCGCGCGCGACAGAAGTACACAACTATTATATAACAGTAAGTAACTAATAGTGCAATTAATCAACTTACCAATCGGAAACGATGTAACGTAAGCCTCGATCGCTGTTGTTTGGGGGTTATTGTCAGTACAATCTAACGTTAGTGAGTGTGTGTTTTCGACGGGCCGCGCGCGACAGAAGTACACAACTATTATATAACAGTAAGTAACTAATAGTGCAATTAATCAACTTACCAATCGGAAACGATGTAATGTAAGCCTCGCTGTAGCAAATCGCCTTCTTCTTCTTCTTCTTCGGGATCAAACTGTGGGTCGCTCTCTGGATCCCAAACATAATGTACAGCCATGTTGTATTAGTTAGTAAAATCGGTATATGTTTTTGCGTGTCGAAATAAAAACCTGAAACCTAAGACCTCAGACCTCTACCTGGATGGAATGACGGGGAGATGGGCGGAGCTATTTGGTGGGTGGCTGTCACTCAAAGTGTGGGTGGAGCCAAGCCAAATAATAGCCTGATTTCATGAGGCTGAAAAATGCTGGTTTTGAGTACAAGATTAGAAATATAAAACAATGATTATTTTTGGAATAAAAATTACACATGTGTTACATAGACTCACAGGAAGTGTGTAAAGTTGCCCAAATAGTGCTAGGAATAGCACTGCATGACACCTTTAATTCAATGTTTGTTTTTTAAATAATAATAATAATTCATTTAATTTATATAGCGCTTAT
This sequence comes from Notolepis coatsorum, assembly GCF_963971535.1. NCBI lineage: Eukaryota > Metazoa > Chordata > Actinopteri > Aulopiformes > Paralepididae > Notolepis > Notolepis coatsorum. Next base: position 295,297 of record NW_028169194.1, on the reverse strand, counting down.
CAATGACCCGAAGTCGCTGACAATAGTCGGGAGCAAAGTAAAAACAAAGAAACAAAAACAAAGAAACAACAAAGAAACAAAAACAAAAGGAACATGAGACCATAAATGGTCTTCGTCTGTAAACTTGAAATAGTAACTGTGCTGCTGCCTATCTTGGCCAGGACGCTCTTGTAAAAGAGATTTTTTTATCTCAATGAGACGTTTCTGGTTAAATAAAGGTTAAATAACATTTTAAAAGATATTTAAATGATTTAATATTATTATTATATTATAAAAAATGTATGGCTTGAAATGTCTGTTGACGACATTGAAAATGAGGGTGACCTCAATTGTCCTTTTCGAGAATAAATAAAGGTTTGCATGAACACACACACCCATACACAAAAACACACACACACACACACAGATTTAACTGTTTTTGGTAACACTTTATAATAACACTCAGTTATAAGACCTTTATAAGGTATTTGTAGATAATGAACTAACTTAATCATGAACAAACCATTTATATACATTCGTAAATTATTATTAAATCATTTAGAACTATATTTGTATAACATTTACAAATTAGTTCTACATTATTTATAACTCATTATCAACATTGTTTGTACTTGATTTGTTCATCATTAAATAATGTTGTTTAATGTAGTAACACATTTGTAGATGCTTTGAAAAATGGATATGAAAAAAACGACTATACTGTACCTCCATTTATTTGTTCATGTTCAACAAATGATTTGTTAAGACATTCATAAAACATCTATAAATCATTTGCAGATGCTATTGTGTGCCCTAATCTGAAGTGAAGCCTATTCATCATTAACAAATGTCTAATAGTTTGTTTATTTGTGGACCTTTATGAATACACACCAAGCTATTACCAGACTTGTCTTTTCATGTTTAACACATTATTTGAATGATGTGTTTATTCCTAATGTGTGCTCAGTATATTGTGGTATGTGATGAAGACACAAGGGTAATAATTATTTGTATTTTCAGGCTGTATAGGCGCCGATACAGCCTGAAAATACAAATAATTATTTCCGTTGTGTCATCATCACATACCACAATATACTGAGCACACATTAGGAACAAACACATCATTCAAATGTAACGTTAACGCCCGCCACATCAAGTAGGGGAGAACGGGGGACGTTGTCACACAGGTAGGTTGTCACATTCATTATATTTCTCTACCAGAGGGTCCTGTCTCCCATACTTTGGTATTTAAATGTCCAGAATTGGGGTCAGAGTTCACCTACATTGTCATCTTTGGTGTGAAACAGCTGAATTTGAGGTGAGAGGACTTTTTGTGTTTTTCATGTCCATGTGTAAATAATCCTCTCCTCGGTATTGTTGTTAGCTAGCTAACTAGTTGTTAGATGGCTGTTAGCCTTGATGCTATCAAGACATTCAAGTTGGGGTTGGTCGTCACATTTTATTTGGGGTTGGTTGTCACATGTTGTGTAGGCTATTATTGTTAGGCCGATTTATTGTGTTCTTATTTTGTTATATAGGATGGCCTAAAGATGTGTTTCCTGTTTATGTTCATGTTAAGATGCATTAAGTTATGTATTTGTCAACTTCTCAATGCAATTAAACTTTCAAATTTAGTTCTGCCTTCTTGTCGTCTTTTTAAGATTTTTCCCATTAAAACACATGGTGTGACAACCAACCCCATAGTGTGTGACAACCATCCCCATGATGGGGTTGGTTGTCACAATGTGTCAGGGTGTCTTTGATAGGTGATTAACTCTTTGTTACAATACGTTGGAGAATGAGACATTCAAGCCACACATTTCAAGCCAACATCTTAAGCTTCAATTTAATGTAGGAATGACTATTGAAAGATGTTTTGATGATGAGCAATTCCCACTAGAGTAAAAAGTGTGACAACGTCCCCCGTTCTGCGTTCTCCCCTACGTCTACACAACATAAGAGTTGTAGGTCAGAAATGATGGAATAGATTTACCAACAAAAAAGGTGTTTAGCCTGCTCATACCTTAAAAGCGCGGGGCAGCACGAGTAACTTGGCTCTGCTAATGTATCGTGCTTCCATTCAACAGACGGCAACACACGTGAAGTAAAGTCTCACCGCGTGATATTTCCTCTACATCAGGGGTCTCAAACTCAATTTACCTGGGGGCCGCTGGAGGTAGAGTCTGGGTGAGGCATCAAATATTCCACAAAAAAGGGTGTCAAGTATTCCAAAAAAAGGTACAACTGATCCAATCTTTTAAATCTTTAGCAATAACATTTCAGAACATGAATGGTTCTTCAGAACATAGGCTTCTCAGTGGTGTCAGTGGACTCATCCACATGCAGCTATGGAAATGCACTGTGCATTTTTTTTGTATTCTATCACAAAGCTGTTTAATCAAATCACCAGCCAGTATTTCAGTTATTCTGGTTGCTGTGCGATCTGAGGGGGATTTGCTTTTGTTTGCCTCCATCACTTCAGTCATACATTATTTTATTATGTATGCATCAGAGAGAGAGAATGGCTTCTTGTGTTTAGCCAACACCCATGCCACTGAGTGAGGACTTGGTTGCTTTTTCTCGTTGTGACATAGATTTAAAAATAATTCTGCTTGCAGCTTGATATGATGATTTCATTCCATTTATTTGTGTGGTTCTTAGCACTGAATTTTGAGGGAAGGTTACATCAAAATAACTGTTTTGTTTCGTAGTGGCGTTTCAAATTGGCACTCTTCACAAGAGCTACCGTTTCTTGGCATATTAGTCACATTGGTTTGGTGCTGGGACTCAGGATGAACGCATATTTTTCATCCATTCACCTTTGAATTGCAGTCGACTTTTCTTTTACTGGCCATCTTTGAAGATCCCATATTTTTCTGCTGCCTGCCTGCTGGCGAAACTAGGATACTAGCTACATTTATCTCACAGAGATAAAACTGGGAACGAGGCTACTGTAGATGCGCTGTCAACTGCTCTGACTCGGACTGAAAGAGACGACACGCATTCCGTGAAGACCCGCCCTACTCCCCTACTCTGCATCTGATTCGCAGACTGTGGGTGGGGGGAGAAACGCTGATGGGACGCTGCATGTGATTGGACTAGAGCAGAGTACACAGACACAGACAGTGGCAGTGCAGCCGGACATGCAGAGCACTGCTTGCAGAGGAGATAGCGAGGATGCATTTGCCTTCCACTTTACTTGGTATCACTCCGGAATCACGTTTCAACCAAGTCACTAACGTAACGTTGCTGTCATGCGCCTGCACTATGGTAGCCTACAAGTGATAAAATAAATAAAACCTCCAACTTGCGCAACGACTCGACAACAAGCTGCGCCCGGGGCGCACTAACACTAAACTTTGATGTCAAGTAGGGGGCCACAAAATATCATCCAGCGGGCCGCAATTGGCCCGCGGGCCACGAGTTTGAGACCCCTGCTCTACATACTCTGTCAATACCTGGTCAGGGTACTCCTGGGTCCTAGTGCCCCCCATGTTACACTATATGTTATGCACATGTATTTTATATGTTAATAAAATTGCATTTATTTATAGTCCTAATTCTGTCACTGTTTGATGTCACAAAGAAGGGTGTATCCTAAAGCTGTCTACAACATTTGTAACAGGTGATGAAAAATTAAACAAATAATTAACTGTATTAGATTTTTTTTAATGATGAATAGGCTTCACTTCAGAATAGGGCACACAATAGCATCTGCAAATGATTTATAGATGTTTTATGAATGTCTTAACAAATCATTTGTTGAACATGAACAAATAAATGGAGGTACAGTATAGTAGTTTTTTCATATCCATTTTTCAAAGCATCTACAAATGTGTTACTACACATTAACCTGTTAAGCTGTAAGGGGGGACCCTGCTTTTCTTTATCATAAATCGATCAATAGAGACCGTATTAGATCATTGGAAAGCCACACTCATTGGCTACAACCCTGTCCAAAGATTTTCGAGATTGCCAAATGATTGACGGAGCTAGAGCCCCGGGAGTCGGGGTGGTAATGTGTACTGTCGCATACTTTGGCGCACGCCTCACATACCGGCATGTAACTCGATAACCGCTCAACGGATTTTGTCACCTGAAAGGGCAATCGACAGGCAACAAATAGGGCTTTAATTCTATATATATATATTGTATTAAAAGATTTGCACACCGAGCCGCTAGAGGTTGGCAAAGTGGCGCATCGCGAATCGTCCTCATGAGGGCCCACATGTGGGCCCTTGGATGTTAAGAGGTATTTTTTTTTGCCAAGAGTAAAGACATTAACCCTATCAAAACAGCAGTCAAAGTGTATATTTTCATTTTTACCGATGTTTTATAAGATTGACCGAAAATAAGAATTTATCCGAAAAATGCTAATTATATCTCTTTTATCGTAAAACCGTGAGGAAATGACTAAATCCAGATTTATCCATTGGAAAGAGGAGCCTTTTCCCTATCCATAGATGTATGATTGGGCCATAATAAGGTCATGGTCAAGTTCAAGGTCAAATATGAATTTATAATTAAAATTAAATCGATTATCATTTATTACTGTATCTACAAATCCTTCTGTTTACTCATCTTCCATTTATTCATTTGCTTAGATTTTTTGGACACTTGAGTTCAAGAAGGTGGTGAATGAGCTCGGTGAGCGTAATCAAAAGAACCTCAATGTTTTCATGGTGTTATTCACCGGCACAGATGCAAAAATAAATCATAATTTATATTCTCCTTTTTTTCATTACAATTTACTGAAGCCTAGTAACAGACATAATATTTCTGACACTGGAAATACATACCCCCAGGTCCCTAGATGTTCCTAGATACCAAGAACATGCAAATTGACCTTGTAGAAGTGGAGCAATATTCCATTTACTTAGGCCTGTACCTTTAGGCGAAATTTCTGAAAATAGGGCTACAGCTTAACAGGTTTTAAACAACATTATTTAATGATGAACAAATCAAGTACAAACAATGTTGATAATGGGTTATAAATAATGTAGAACTAATTTGTAAATGCTATACAAATATGGTTATAAATGATTTAATAATAATTTACGAATGTATATAAATGGTTTGCTCATGATTAGTTCATTATCTACAAATATAGTCTATTTGCCATCCCATAGAGCCCCATTGTGAACCCGGAAATTTCGGAACCACCAAAGTTTTATGATGGATATGGATAGTACGGGTCCCCAGCACTCAGAAACTGCCGGATGCTAAGTTGTAAATGTTGGGCAACTTTTTTTATTTGCATAATTAGCATTAATTTCCATAATCGCCTAAATGGACAAATCTCAGAAACTACTTGATCAATTTCAACAATGTTGGAGTTGTTTTGGGGGTTATTCAGGATGCTGAATCCATTTATGATATTTAAGAGAAGAAAAAAGTTTCAAAATTGCAATATTTACTGGAATTTACCAAATGTTGACTCATTTTGGTGCCATTTTTAATGAATTTTCGGTTTATAAATGTTTCAGAAGATGCAGAATTTATAGATAATTTTCATGGAATGTTCAATTGTAAACAGAATGATAATAATAATAATAACTTTAATTTGTAGAGCGCCTAATGGGGTACTCTAGGTGCTTATGCTTGGTTATGGGGTAACTGCTGCAGCTCTGCCATGAGTCCACGTGGCAGCGGAGCAGTTTGTTGCCACAACTAGAAACTATTCTATTGGATTTTTGTACGTGACTGTTACCTTATCAAATGTCCTCAGAACCCCAGTTCCTAGCCTTGACTGAGACTTCAGTGCGCTAATCGTTAACGCAAAACTTCCAAGTGAGTAGTGATTTGCACCGTGATCTCATTCCTACTGTGGCAATGAGCAGCTGCAGCTGCAGCAAATACAGATCCCTGGTTTTCAAGGATTGTTGTTTCAATGCAAGTAAGTTGAGAAAATAGAAACAGATACACAAACTGTGGTTTTACTATCCAATAACAAACACTGAATATAATATGATCACAAGCTGTCAGATGGCTAACGTTAACCCTAAGAGCTAGCTTACTACAGTAAGCTACAGTAAGCTAGCTCTACAGTAAGCTACAGTAAGCTAGCTCTTAGGGTTAACGTTAGCCACCTGACGGTAACTAATGGTAAAGGGGAACTCCACTATTTTAGGAAATTAGCTTATTTAACATCTTCCCTGGAGTTAGACAAGAAGATACATACCTTTTTTGTCTCTGTGCGTGCATTTTAGCTTTGGGAATAGACGCTCCGTTAGCATAGCTTAGCTTCATCACTGGAAGTGAGGCAGGACAGTAGCCTTACAGTGCCTTACAGTGTATTGCAAGGTCTGACATTGACCAAATTTGATATGCATGACCTTGGTGGGCTCTAGGTCAACTCCTGAAAAGGGGGTCAATGTCAGACCTTGCAATCAAAAGTTAGGGGGCGCACTGAAATTATGGCAAGGGTTATTAGCCCCCTAACTTTTGATTGCAAAGTCTGACATTGACCCCCTTTGCAGGAGTTGACCTAGAGCCCACCAAGGTCATGCATATCAAGTTTGGTCAATGTCAGACCTTGCAATACACTGTAAGGCACTGTAAGGCTACTGTCCTGCCTCACTTCCAGTGATGAAGCTAAGCTATGCTAACGGAGCGTCTATTCCCAAAGCTAAAATGCACGCACAGAGACAAAAAAGGTATGTATCTTCTTGTCTAACTCCAGGGAAGATGTTAAATAAGCTAATTTCCCAAAATAGTGGAGTTATCCTTTAATGCATAGCTAGTTAGCTATGTTAGCAATGTATGTCATGTAGGGGTGTAACGATTCGACCTCACAACGATTAAATTCGATTACGATTCTTCAGGCAACAATTCAATGCATCATGAAATCTCTTCATTTGACCACGATTCGATTCGATTAATTTCCTATCAGTTAATTCCCCCAAAATTTTTGAATACACAAATGTGGCTGGGGGAACTGATTCACTCAGCATGAATGGACTATAGGTCAACAAAAACAATACACACAAAAAATAAGTTTTTTTAAATATATACATATTTTTTTGATTATAATCGATTCTAACATTTTCGAATCGATGCAGTTGAATCGTCACATTAGAATCGATGCATTTCGATGCATCAATGAATCGTTATACCGCTAATGACATGAATGTGTGATTATTACCTAGCCTCCTGTCACCAGGCTCTATCCCTCGTCACACAGAGAAGCATCAAGTTTGATTCTAAATATTGTATAGAGTATTCATATGGTACTTTTGCTCTCCTTAATGTAGAATTGTGTGATAGAAGATCTGAGGCAGAGAAAGAGACCCAAAAGGTAATGCAAATACCAGTCAAGATCATGTAGGATACCAATAACATGGGAAATACATGTTTTCATTGGAATAGTGAACAGCCCGTCCGAAATGTACATTCTGGCAATGTATCCATATTGCTCTGTAATGTAGTAATGTGGTAGTGCAGAGACGGAGGATACAAATAGTGCATTCTTCTTTTGTTAATTTCAGATTGACATGTCAAGGAAGAAATGCCTATTCGAGCCCTGTGACAGCAAGGACAATGACTTCAAGACAGCTGGACCAAAAGGCATTACAGCTTTGCTTCAGAAGAGTGAAGAGCTTGACGATTCAGCTACAACTGAGACTTTATCGAACATCATTGCTACCCATGGTATGTCAGCCTCTGTAGTTTGTCACAAATCATGTTATAGCTCATATACCTCTAAGTCTAGAAAGGCAACCAAAGGCAAGCTCAGCTCATCTGATGGTCAGCTAGGGAAACGTATGTCTCGTTCTCATGCCTTTGACTTTTCTAAACAATGTCTGTTTTGTGGTATCATTTGCAAACCCAAAGACACCAAACACCCTGATAGATGGAAGCCAGTGAAACAATGCCGGACTGTTGAGAGACCAGGAATGCCATCCTTCAAAAACATCATCTTGTCTAAATGTGATGAGCGCCAGGATCAATGGGCTGAGGAAGTGGCTCTACGGGTAAATGCCGTCCTGGACCTGCATGCAAGTGATGCCTAGTATCACACCAAGTACTACGATGACTTCGAGAGAGTTTCCTCAAGTGCAAGTTCCCAGTGTAGACCGTTTGATAGCTATTTAGCTGCTGTCATTGACCACATGAATGCAGACAAGTCATCAACCTGGACAGTGTCAGAGTTACATGATATATATGTAGCCAACTCCGGGCACCTCTGCAGTAAGCAGATGCTATCTAACTTGTGTGACTTTTATGGTGATGCTGTAGCTGTCATGAGGGTGGAAGGGTGCCAGACTATTGTTGGTTTTAGACATTCCATGAGTAAGTCACTCAAACTGGTAAAACGAGATAAAACCACTGCTGCTGATGAATTTATCACCAAGCTTGTGAAGAGAGTGCAAGCTGAGGTGCAGAATATTCCCTTGCACCGTGAATATGACCGTGGCAGCTTCCAGCATGACAAGATCATACAAGCCACAAGTCCATCCTTTTTGAAGTTTGTCTCCTGTCTGGTATCAAAGGAAGGAAAAGTGACCAAACCATCACTTATACTCGCTCAGTGCATTCAGCAGCACATCAGTGGGAGCTGGAATCAGACAACCCTGGGGCTTGCCGTAAGACTCCACCATAAATATGGTAGCGCAGAGCTGGTCAAGAATCTTAACGAGCATGGCATTGTCACCACCTATGATGAAGTCATACGGTTCTGGAAGTCAGCTGCCAAATATGCTTCAGAGTACCCAGATAAGTATCTGCGCACAGTTGGCTTGGAGAGGCAGATTGGCCCCATCCACAGTTGGGGTGACAATTTTGACCTTGTGGTCTTCACACTGAACGGTCGCCGCACGACTCATGCCATGGCCACCAGTGATGCCACTAACGCGTTACTAAGTAACGCGTTATTGTAATCTGATTACTTTTCCCCGAAAATAGTAATCTAACGCGTTAATCTTTACAAGCCAGTAATCTGATTGCAGTTACTTGTCCAAGTGGCTGTGCGTTACTATTTCGTTACTATCTCATCATAATGCAGGCGGAATGCAGTATTTTCTTTCGTTTTCGACAGTCAAATATACGTTTGGAAAGCTTTTCCTTGTATTGGGGAGTGACGTCACAGCACGCAACCTCGCGTGTTGAGCCATGCTGGTGGGCGCGGCTGTTATTGTTATTATCAGGCTGACGTGCGAGCTAGCAGGGAGACGCTCGCGCTCGTAACGCTTTCTTGCACTGGAAGTTCACTAGTCTACTTAACGTTTGTGTAAGCTAAGCCGGGTGAAAAAAACATTCACTTTGCGGAGGAAACAAAATACTGTCTACCGCATATGGAATATACAGCACAGCATGACCATCGACTTCTACAGGACTCAGAGCTGCACCAGCCAAACAGTATGTTCCACCTTTGAAAACATCTTTTGCATTGCACTATTCATGAACATGGAACACCATACTGCAGTATGTAGGTTGTCAGTAGCACACTGACAACACTGCAGTATATATATTCCCTCCCCGCCGTATGTATATTTCCCTCCCACCCACCCACCCCCTCCTAATGTACAGTCCCCTCCCCATCATATGTATATACTCTGTCAGGATCTAGGGGTAACAGTACTGTATATTTGAATACCGCTTATGTCACAAATGTATCAGTACTAAATACCTATATGTCCCTATGCCATAAATGTCATGTATGTTGTGTATGTCATAAATGTCTATATGAATTGAAAATGGGGGACCCTGATGGAAACAAGACAAACGTCTTTCTCAGGTCTGCATCCCCTTAACAATTGTATGTATTGAGCCATACTGTATTGTACCCATTCTGCAATCTGTTAAATAAAGTTTTCATTCATTCATTCACACAATAATAAATAATAATAACGTAGAACCATATCTGAATGGGGCAGGCCTCAAAGGTAGGCTACATATCAGCCTACATGTGGTGTTATTGACCATTTATCTTTTGTGAAATCTATAGATCTATAGATAGCAAGATAGGCCTACTTGCCCTATTAGTACATTTTACTCAAACTGAGTACATTTTACTAAATTACTAAGTTACTCTGATAATCAAGTAATCAGTAAAGTAACTAAGATTACTTTTTAAAGGAGTAATCAGTAATCAGTAATCAGATTACTTTTACAAGTAATCTGTGGCATCACTGATGGCCACTCAGTTTGTGCAGAATCCTGCAGGTATTCTGTTCCCTGGAGGAGCCACTCCTGGTGGTGGGGTCATGTCACTAAAACGACCTCGTCTGACAAAGCTTGACGCTGGGAAACTCTGTCTGGCTCACAAGAGCAGTTTTGTGATCGAACATTACACAGGCCCCAAGAAGATGACACCACCAGCTCTGAAAGAAGTCCCAAGAACTGATGCTATCCAAGATGCCATCACACAGAGTGTGTCAAGAGCACAGAAGAAGGATGCTGCTTGGCTCTCGCAGCTCCACTCTTCCCCTCTTCCCCTGGACTGGTCAGCATACAATGCTGTGCAAGATCGCAGTGATGATAACAGAGCTCCAAAACTGAAGACCATAAGTGATGACATTAAAGTAAATTCAGAGGAAGATGAAGACAGTGGGGAGGAGTTTGATGATTAGGAGTTTGATGATGTGGATTCAGAGTTCTGAACAAGGTAGCCACTTTCTGAGTGAGAAGTAATTATCTACTACTATGCAGTAGGAGGAAGCACATATTGTTATGTTGTGGCCTATATGCTCGAGTAATGTAAATACCTTTCTTTTGTTATTTCTGTTTTATTAAGCTATGTTATCGTACACAGTTTGACCAGTTTTAGTGTTTTTCCTTGCTGTAACGTTAAAGGGAGTAAATAAAAAAGCGGATGCCCTTCACATCTGAGTCTTTGTCTTGACAACGCAATCTTTATACACCTGCCTATCTACTGTACTATGACAATATGACATTACCATATGAACTATTTGGGGTCAGTAGAGATATTGTGAATACATAATGTCTGTGCTGTCCAAATGTAATCATTTCAGTGTCCTCTAAAACTTTCTAATTGACTGAAAATGCACAAATATTGCACCAAAATTTGTAGAAATTTGGTAAATTCCAGTAAATATTGCAATTTCAAAACTCTTGAGTATCATCAATGGATTCAGCATCCC
>NW_028169194.1:220000-284016 GCF_963971535.1 Notolepis coatsorum | reverse complement strand
AGTTGGTTTAAAAACAGATGACGTGCCAGGCCTTTTACTATGTTCCGGACACTGTTTTTCCCGGGGCAGGAATGTGAACAGGAATGTGTTGTTGCTCCGGTACCACTGAGGGAGAACAACCTATCATGCTAGCATGTCAGAGGAAAACCTGGGAAGAGAGAGATAGGTGGATAGATAGATAGATAGATAGATAGATAGATAGATAGATAGATAGATAGATAGATAGATAGATAGATAGATAGATAGATAGATAGATAGATAGATAGATAGATAGATAGATAGATAGATAGATAGATAGATAGATAGATAGATAGATAGATAGATAGATAGATAGATAGATAGATAGATAGATAGATAGATAGATAGATAGATAGATAGATAGATAGATAGATAGATAGATAGATAGATAGATAGATAGATAGATAGATAGATAGATAGATAGATAGATAGATAGATAGATAGATAGATAGATAGATAGATAGATAGATAGATAGATAGATAGATAGATAGATGGATGGATGATGGATGGATGGATGGATGGATGGATAGTAGATAGATAGATAGATAGATAGATAGATAGATAGATAGATAGATAGATAGATAGATAGATAGATAGATAGATAGATAGATAGATAGATAGATAGATAGATAGATAGATAGATAGATAGATAGATAGATAGAGATAGATAGATAGATAGATAGATAGATAGATAGATAGATAGATAGATAGATAGATAGATGGATGGATGGATGGATGGATGGATGGATAGTTAGATAGATATAACTGACTGAGGTAAAATTGTATTCCACAGTGCACACAAAGTATATTTATAGTATAAGATAAGATTATCCTTTATTAATCCCCTTGGGGAAATTCAGGTGTCAAAACAGCATGGGGGGATAGAGGGGGGGGGGGGGGTGATACAGAACTTCACAGTCCTATACAGTCCAGTATCTATATACACTATAGATACAATATAAAATATAAATACAAATACAATATAAAAGTACAAAATACAAGATAGTATATAGTATAGTGAGCTTCAATCAGTGTATAGGCTACAGACAAGAGCGTGTGAAGAGTCCATTTCATAAACAAATTCGGAGCATTACTTTTACTTTTATTTCTTTTGCCTTTTTCCCATCCCCCAATTTAGTCGTTATGCCAATTCCCTTCCTGGTTGTTGCGCTGCCCTACTGTCGGTCTGGGGAGGGTGTAGACTACCACATGCTGCCCTACTGTCGGTCTGGGGAGGGTGTAGACTACCACATGCTGCCCTACTGTCGGTCAGGGGAGGGTGTAGACTACCACATGCTGCCCTACTATCGGTCAGGGGAGGGTGTAGACTACCACATGCTGCCCTACTGTCGGTCTGGGGAGGGTGTAGACTACCACATGCTGCCCTACTGTCGGTCTGGGGAGGGTGTAGACTACCACATGCTGCCCTACTGTCGGTCTGGGGAGGGTGTAGACTACCACATGCTGCCCTACTGTCGGTCAGGGGAGGGTGTAGACTACCACATGCTGCCCTACTGTCAGTCTGGGGAGGGTGTAGACTACCACATGCTGCCCTACTGTCGGTCAGGGGAGGGTGTAGACTACCACATGCTGCCCTACTGTCGGTCAGGGGAGGGTGTAGACTACCACATGCTGCCCTACTGTCGGTCTGGGGAGGGTGTAGACTAACATTAGACCATTGCTCGCGTCAATTATATTGCATGTCATTGATCTACCGGTCGATCACGGCCGACTGGTTGGGCACCACTGGTCTATAGAAATAAATGCATTCGAACAAGAAACCAATGTATAGTACACATAGCAATGGCAAAAAAATTGCCAGGCCTAATGCAAGCCAGGGAAGTCTTGTGCTTGTAACATGGCTTCATCTCAAAGTTTTCATCCACTGAGCCGTGAGGCTCAACATGCTTGTTTGGTTGAGGTCTGAACTCGCCAAATTGCCCATAACTATCATTTTTGTGGGTATTGTCCAGTTGTTGCTGTATGTTTTTATCTGCCCAAAATTCAAGCAAGCATGAAAGCATTACAGTAAGCTTGCACGCCACGCCCCCCACTCCCACTGGCGCACACCCGAAACCACCTATTCCAGCGGTCCAGGTTTGGAGCAAATCAGCGTCACCGGTGACGGGGGGGAGCGTTCTCATTAGGACGATCACACCCTATTTTGGTGCGATCGCGCTGTGATTCGACCCCGAATGGCTAGTGAGAAAGCCCCCTTAGACCTCTACACTACCCAGCAGAGTCTCCATGAAGAGGGGGCAGCCCTAGCTTTTTCCATTCCTGGACACATGTTAAAAAATTTCGGAGGGGGGGGGGTTGTGTGTGGAGAGGTGAGGAAAGAACCCAAACAGGGTAAGAGAAGTCCAAGAGAAAACATGTCCACAGTGTGTGCCGGGTGTAGGAGCGGTGATGTGATGACACTGGCTGCACCTCTGGCCCGACAGCCTCTGGTTCTCATTACAGATGTTGTGACGCTCCTGTGCTCTGGCCCCTGTGCTGCTTAACACATTCGGGGCCATTGGGGGCCGTCTAATCTCACACTAAACGGCCAACATTTCAAAACAGACTTGCATGGTATGTGATTGTAGAGCTAAATCTATACTTTATAGCAGGGGTTCCCAAAGTCAGGGTCGCGACCATCAGTCGGGTCGCGAGCCGCCGCGGGGGGAGGGGGTCGCCAGATGATACAAAAAAAAAATATATATATATATAAAAAAAAAAATTATGCAGGCCAGGCCAGTGTTTCTAGTTGCACCAGCGCAATATTTAGAACAACCAGGAGATCACTGCAACTCACACAAGTTGGAGAACTATCTCTCTCTCTCTCTCTTGCTCTCACACACACAAAGGAGCCACATGTGATTGGTGGAGGCGGGACCCTTACAAAAAACTGCTAATGATTGACACATGCTAGCCTGTAATAATCCCCCCCAGAAAAATCTACTTTGCATTTGATATATTGCAAATATATGCCATCACACACACTGGCATTTAAAGGGATAGAATTATAAAATTAATATGTGGTGTTATGATCAGGGCTGAAGTTGAATAAGATTGTATTTTTTATCAATTACAAAAAAACTGAAAATCCATAAAAATCTGTTTTGTTGCTAATCATACATATGCTAGCCTGTTTTTTAACAATCATTTGTGATGCCATCACAAACACTGGCATTTAAAGGGTACAAATAAAAGAATTCCTGCACCAGAATGCAGGAAATTAAGTCTTTGTAACAAAAAATGTCCTGGTGGGGGACCCCCAGACCCCCTTCTTAAAAAGTGGCCTGACTGGGGCTATATTTTGCACTATATTTCCTGGCCTGAATGATTTCCCCAGTCCGGCCCTGGTTAAAAGCCTCCAATGCTTATTAGTGTGTGTGCGTTTGAACGTTTGCATGTTTCAACCATACATTTCCATTTATTAAAAAAAAATATATATATTATTATTTTATTTTTATTTATTTTTAATTTTTTACCTCCTATAATAGTGGGGTCGTGGCTCTCTGACACCGTTATTTGGGGGTCGCGGCCTGAAAAGTTTGGGAACCCCTGCTTTATAGTATTGCTATCTGTCCATTCTCATTGTCAATTGAGACCATAAACCGTCCCTTCAAAATGGCTTAAAGAAATCATTTTTTCATCAATACGTTCTCATTTCATAGCCTTGTGAATATAAGCGTTATATGGGATTTGGACTAGTATATTTCCTGGAAGGCGAGATACAGGGCGCTAAGCTAATAACATTAAATCGAACAGCGTTTCGGCACTACAGAAGCTAGAGCTAAAACGCAAAATGCATATTGTCGGTATTCACGGTATTCATTGATCTGCCATAAGCTACTACAGCCAGGACACAGTTAACCTGGTTCTACAATGCTACAGCCAGGACACAGTTAACCTGGTTCTACTAACAGCCAGGACACAGTTAACCTGGTTCTACTACAGCCAGGACACAGTTAACCTGGTTCTACTAACCGCTACTAACAGCCAGGACACAGTTAACCTGGTTCTACTACAGCCAGGACACAGTTAACCTGGTTCTACAACAGCCAGGACACAGTTAACCTGGTTCTACTACAGCCAGGACACAGTTAACCTGGTTCTACAATGCTACAGCCAGGACACAGTTAACCTGGTTCTACTAACAGCCAGGACACAGTTAACCTGGTTCAAGTGAAGATTACAGTCTGTTCTAACAAACCAAACTGCCATGTATTAAAGTTTACAGACAATCCATGCTGATTGATCTGCCATAAGCATAAGATTACAGTCTGTTCTAACAAACCAAACTGCCATGTATTAAAGTTTACAGACAATCCATGCTGATTGATCTGCCATAAGCATAGTGTTTCACATTAGGATCTAGCATCCTAATAGGCTCTCTATTCAGTAATTAAAAAGTGCACTAACCGACGGACATAATAAAAAAAAAAAAAAAAACAGGCATGAGCGAGCATAGCAAATAATAAGAATAGTTTAAAATGATTCAGTTTAAAAATAGTCATCAGTAAGAAGTAAAAAGTGTAATAACCGACACATGAATTTGATAGGCAGTGTAAAAGAGTAGGCAGGGTAAGAATAAATACAAGTTGTGTCAGGATATCCCTGATGTTTCCTCTTGCCACTAGGTGGTAGCAGATATCTATCAGTGAAATGCCTGAGCAAAGAGATAGGTTTTAAGCTGTCTTTTAAAGATGTCTAGCGAGTTGGCTTCCCTGATGTTTTGGGGTAGTTTGTTCCATAGTTTTGGGGCATAGTTGATAAAGGCTGCATTACCGATCCTCTTTTGACTGCTTCTGGGAGCCTCTAGTAGTCCAGCAGCTGATGATCGCAGTGTTCTTGCTGGTGTGTAATTTATTAGAGTGTTGGCGATGTAGCTAGGTCCCTGTCCATTTAGAGCTTTGTATGTAAGGAGAAGGACCTTAAAGTCAATTCTAAATGTTACAGGAAGCCAGTGTAAAGCGGCTAAGACTGGACTAATGTGCTCTCTCCTTTTGGTTCTAGTTAGCAGTCGGGCTGCAGAGTTTTGGATTAGCTGAAGCCTCTCTGTGGTTTTCTTAGGGAGACCTGTGAAAAGTGCATTACAGTAGTCTAACCGGCTAGATATGAATGCATGAATTAGCTTCTCAGCATCGTTCTGATTAATAAATGGTCGTACTTTTGCTATATTTCTGAGATGGAAGAACGATGTTTTCGTCACTTTGCTAATATGAGAATTGAAGTTCAGTTCTGAATCTATGACAACCCCAAGACTAGTGACCTCAGATTTGATCCAAGGGGTTAGTCCCCCCAGGTTCTTTATTAATGTTTCTTTTTTAGTTTTGGAGCCGATAATTAGAATTTCAGTTTTGTTCTCGTTTAGTTTCAGGAAGTTCTTACTCATCCATTTATTTATTGCCAGTAAGCAGTCTGTAATGGAGCTAATCGCTGTATCATTTGGTTCAGCAGATATGTACAGTTGTGTATCATCCGCATAGCTATGGAAATCTACATTATGTTTCTATGTGATGATATCACCCAGCGGTAACATGTAAAGGGAGAAGAGTAAAGGACCTAAGCAACTCCCTTGTGCAACTCCATAGTTGTTGTCGTATATATCAGACATGTGATCTCCTAGTTTAACATAGAATTTCCTCCCTCTGATGTATGTTTTAAACCAGCCTAGCACATGGTCTGAGAAACCGACATGGTTTTCAAGACGATCGATTAGAATATCGTGATCGATTGTATCAAATGCTGCACTGAGATCTAACAGGATAAGGATGGAGATCTTATTCTCGTCAGAGTTTAGTCTGAGGTCACTGATTATTTTGGTGAGGGCAGTTTCAGTGCTATGATATTTTCTGAATCCTGACTGAAATTCTTCTAAGATGTTGTTTTCTTCAAGAAAGGAATTTATTTGAACTGAAACTATCTTTTCAAGTACTTTACTAATGAATGGTAGGTTGGATATTGGACGATAATTTGCCATTTCATTACTATCCAAGTTAGTTTTTTTTAGTAATGGCTTTACAACTGCTGTTTTAAAGGCATCCGGGAAAATACCAGTCCTAAGGGAAGTGTTTATGATATCTAGCACAGGGCTTGAAACACTATTAAATACCCGTTTGAAGAAAGCTGTAGGTATAGGGTCAATGTCTGAGGTGGAGGAGTTACATTCTGAGACAGTTTTGCAGAGTACATCTAATGTGATGCATGTGAAACTTCTCATGGTTACATTGCACGGTTTGCCGCAATCAACTTTATTTCCATCATGAGTAATGCTGGCCCTGATCAAGGTTATTTTGTTGTTAAAGAATAGTGCAAGTTCTTCACACTTAACCGTTGATGACTGAGGAGGTGTAGGGGCAGTGTTGAGTAGTACATTAATAGTGGAAAAGAGGATTCTGGAGTTTCCAGCATTTTCTGTAATGATTTTAGAGAAGTAATCTTTCCTTGCTAAGCGGATGGTTTTATTATAAGCAGTTAAAGCATCTTTGTATATATCACAGCATATGGTGGTTTTTGTTTTTCTCCATTTTCGCTCCGCTGCACGACATTTCCTTTTTTCTTCGTTGACCGTATTATAGTTTAACCAGGGCGAGGCTCTAGTTTTCTTCTTTTTCGTTTTTAATGGGGCGACAGAATTTAATATAGATGACATTGCATCATTGAGATTTTCTACCATTTCATTTAGAGAGCTGTCATGATTGTGTGCAGGTTCATGTAGTCTGATAAGATCAATGAACTTTGATTCAGCTTTGTCGTTTAGGAGCCTCTTTTTAACTATGATTTCTTTTTTTGTTTTAGTAAGGGTTATTTGAGTATCAAAAAATATACAGTGATGGTCGGAGAGAGGTAATTCAGTTATTGAGATATTTGTTATGCTTAGCCCAGTTGTTGTTATAACTAAGTCTAGTGTATTCCCAAGCCGGTGAGTTGCATTTGTTATATGCTGTATTAGGTCAAAGCTATCCAGTAGATTTTTTAGTTCCATAGTTTTGGAGTCTGTTTTCTTATTAAAATGGATGTTCAGGTCTCCATTTAGGATCACCTTATCATATCCGGTAACACATAGTGAGATCAGTTCAGAGAGCTCCTGTATAAATACTGGTGAGTGTCTAGGCGGGCGGTATATTGTGACAATAATAGTTGATTCTGTTTTTAGTTCAATGGCAAGATATTCCATTGACATGAACTCGCCTAGTTCTGTGATTCTAAACAAGAGTTTTGAGGAGAAGATTGCTGCAACTCCTCCGCCCCTTTTATTTTTTCTGGGTATTTGAAAAAAGTTATAGTCTGGTGGACAAGCTTCTATCATTATTGATGTAGCTGTGTCATTATTTAGCCATGTCTCTACTAGGCAGATGCAATCTAAGTTATTTTGATGGGGAGACTACTTCTACACCTCGACGCTGACCAGAAGCTGTCATGGTATTAATTACCACTGCCCAGGTACGACGTCTCTGCCGAAAGCTCTGCTAGATACCAACCGTGTATTTGCCTCACTCTAACCTGTTTCTCTCCTGTGCCCCAAAGGACCGTCGTCCCTGCCTGGACGTCACGTGTTGCCGAAGAGGAACACTTGTTCTCCCGCTGCAACCCAGCAGCTCCCAAGACAAGAACCAGGACCGCTTGCTCGCTCACTGCCGCCGCGGCAGCCACAAGACAGAACATAACCCTGTTCTATTTCCCCCAATTCCTGTGTTGCTCAATTGACATTAAACACCCTTGAAACCGCTCCTATCTCTTCTCGTGTATTCAGCAATTGGGCTGTGCTCCAGACCCCAGTTCTCACAAGCAAGGCCTGATCAGCGTGTAACTTACGTAGAAAAGATCTTACCGTGGGCCGGTTGGATCCCCAAAAGCATTTCCCAGTTATCGATCGCCATCTGGTAATAATAACTTTATTTGTATAGCACTTTTCATACAGAGGTTGCAGTTCAAAGTGCTTCACAACAGTAAAAAATACAGGCATAAGCGAGCATAAAAAGATAGACATGTAGCAAGGTATGGTAAATCACAGTGTTTCACATTAGGATCTAGCATCCCAATAGGCTCTCTGTTTACAGTTTCATTCAGTAATACAAATAATAAAAATAGTGTAGTACTTTTCTAGCTTATTGTTTCTGATTTCATCAGAAACTAAACCTCTATCTGCTCTGCGTTGTGTTAAACCTTAAAAAGCCCTGAAGTACTATATTTACAAGCAAGCAATACCAGGTAATGGTTTGCTGCTGCGGCACGGCCACCGGTAGTTACGACGGCTTGAGAAAGTGAGGTCCGAGCAGTTTGATACTTTGAAGAATCCGTGTTTAATGAAAAAGGATTTCAATCAATACAAATCAACGATTTGAAAGAACAATTGCAATAAAACCTGATGGATGCCCTCACTATGCCGAGGTTCATCAGACTTTAGGCTAAATATTCAATATCTATGGGCTCGACGTCTTATTCTCGTTCTTCCGTTGTTAGCTCTCGTCTGCTCCGGGGTCGTCTCGCCGCTGTCTCCTTTGTCCAGTGGAGGAAGAGTGTAGATTCGCTGTTGTTTCCTGTCTGTCGTTCGTGGGGGTTCTGACGCTCTCTCTCAGAGTACGTCATCTTAAAGTCTAGGTCTCCGCCCCCAACATTACGTCATGAGGGCGGGTCGTTCTGAGCGTTACCGAGCTCCCTTATTGGAAGACCAGTAGCCCTGTCTGTTGATAGGCTACCCACCCTTGAATAGCGACAGAACGGAATTCCTTATTAGGAGTTTTCTAGCAGTTTCTAAAAGAAGGGTTGTGCAGAATTGGTTTCTAAAGGGGTACTTTCTAATCTGAGCTAGTTCCGACTTGCTTTTGTTCTCAGGGGTCGGGTGCAAAACACCTACGTGTTTCCCCCCTCCCCTCAACAAAAGGCTTCCTCTGATCTTATTATACTTTGAGACCAACTGTCTGGCTCTTCTTTACAATCAACATTATCTCTAAATCTTGCTTTCAAGAAGTGTATTTGATCCTGAGACTTGTAAACAGCCGCCTATGGTAGGAATGTAATTCACTCAGCTGCTTATTCGCCTCCTCTCCAGGAGATCAAATAAGGACAGTTTAGAGCAATGGAGGGGGGGGTAGCTTTGAGTTAGTTATGTATATAATGTTGCAATTTACCTCCGTCCAATTCGCCATTCTGAGTCCGTGGTGTACAGTACAATTTTACACAGTTTTGTTGAGAAAACTACCACAGTTTCCCCGGTTTGGGGATTAATGATCCCCAATATACTTGTTAGTATTTTTTCAATCAAACTGTTACAAATACCTTAACCTTTTTACTGTTTAGCCAAATCCTAAGAACCAAATATTTCCAGAATCCTTCTAGCTCATAGTTCATATTTGTTAGTATCAATTGCTTTCAACACCCACATTAGCTCCCTTACCCAATGAACCACTATGAATCAGTTGATGTTTACACAGTTCTCAATTCACTCACACCGTTTAACAATTTCCAGTTATTTGCAGATTATACACAATGTATCAGTTATTCCAATTTCACTTCCGTCTAGGTCCGTCCCTTTATACAAAAAGGGCATCGTACCAATTACCAGGTTTAGACTATACTTATGTGTTTCTTAACCAAACATGTCTATTTTGTGCGAACCACTCTGAAAGAAAAGATTATTACATTGCATTCATTTTCTAAACATTTCTAAAAAAGGAGAGAGCTCAATAAT
This sequence comes from Notolepis coatsorum, assembly GCF_963971535.1. Classification (NCBI taxonomy): domain Eukaryota; kingdom Metazoa; phylum Chordata; class Actinopteri; order Aulopiformes; family Paralepididae; genus Notolepis; species Notolepis coatsorum. Next base: position 274,315 of record NW_028169194.1, on the reverse strand, counting down.
AAAAAATCTAAAAATATATACACGCTCTCTCCATAATCAGTTACACTATCCCTTCTTTCGCCTATGTGTACTGTTGAGGTTTCTTGATGACTTGTTGTGGTCGAGTATCTCGTTCCGGGCTTGTGCTAAGCACTGGTTCCTCCGGTCCTTCTGGTACACTCTCCAAATCCACAGAGGAGAAATTATTATGTTCCAATTCATAATCCTCTCCTCTGTCTGGCTCCTGTAAAAACCCCTCATCCTCTACTCGTGGCCAATCGTGGTCCCCTCGGTCTGGCTCGCCATAATCATTTGCATCTTCCCCTTCGTTTGGGGTTTGCGCCACCCCAATTTCATCATCTGCCGCTTCCACTTCGCCTTCATGTAACGGTTGCGACGCCCCGGTTTCATCGTCAAGGTCCCGTGGTTCAGGTTCCCATTCTTGGCCCGTATCTATTGATTTTACACAATGAGAAATGTGGAACCACATCGGTGATCCTTGAATCTGTAAAGCCCTCTTGGTGGCTCGGACGACTTTGTATGGCCCTTCCCGTCTCGCGCCAAACCACTTACGTCTAAATACTTTAACATAAACGTAGTCACCCTGTATGATTTGAGGTGTAGTCTGCCTATTCACCTCCTCCCCGGTTTCATGCTCCTGTCTACTGGAGACATGATCCAGAATATTTCTGTGTATCTTTGACATGTATTTCACGTACTCACGCATATCGTTGTCCATGATGTCCAAACTTGGACCTTTGACTGTCGCGCGCAAACCTGGTACTACCATGCAGCGACCTAACATCATTTCATGCGGTGTCAAACGCAGTCCACGAATTTCGCTTGACCGGCATGCCATTAACGCTAAAGGGAGAGCGTTTAGCCAATTCAATCCCGTGTGTTGACAGATCTTTACCAACTTGTTTTTTAGCGTCCCGTTCATGCGTTCCACCAACCCCTGGCTCTGCGGATGATAAACGGCCCCCAATCGCTGTTTTATGCCTAAATGTTGGAGTATTAAACGTACAGTCTTGTCAACGAATTCTTTGCCATTGTCGCTTGAGATTCTGTCCATTAGCCCAAAACGGGGACATACCTCTTGGCATAAGAACTTAGCCACCGATGCTGCATCCTTGTGCCGGGTGGCGCACGCCTCCACCCACCTTGAAAAACGACAGACAACGACAAGAATATATCTCTTCTGATTAATTGGTTTAATCATGTCAATGTAATCAATTACAAGGTCTCGCATTGGGCCATTGGGCGTGGGGATATGTCCTGGTGACACACTAATCCCCTTACGTATATTGTTCTTCAAACATATTACACATCTCTTTATCACATGATCAATTTGACTGTTTAAATCTGGCGCCCAAAAGCCATATTCTCTGATTTTTCTCCTTACCTCTCCTCGATGCGCATGGCAAAAGTCGTGAGCCGTGTGGATCAGCAGTCCGACCAGGCCAGCAGGAGCCACCACAAATCCACTGATGTCGCGCCACAAACCTGAATCATCCTGACAAGCTCCCCTGGTTATCCAGAGGTTCCGTTCTACCTGACTAGCCTCCTCCTGGAAAGTCAAAACATCCTTGTAGGTTATCTTGTCCTCTAACTCAACTCCGTGTGTGATAACCAAAACCTTACCTGCCCTGTCGGCACCTGTCACTTCCTTGGCAGCTTCATCTGCTCTTTTGTTCCCTCGAGTTATTTTGGACTCGTCTGACTGGTGAGCAGCACACTTGATTATCGCAATCTGCTTTGGTTTCATAATTGCTTCTAACAACCGTTTAATCTGACTACAATGTTTTATGGCGCTTCCATCAGCTTTCTTAAAACCTCGCCCTTTCCACACTGTGCCAAATAAGAATGCTGTGCCATGCGCGTAGGCCGAGTCGGTATGAATATTTACAGTTCTGCCCTCTGCCAGGTTACATGCTTCCGTCAGTGCGACCAATTCTGCCAACTGGGCTGAACAGGGTTGTGATAATGCTTCGGCCTTTTCCACCACAAACCCTTCGCCCTGTGACCTTATCACGGAGTAGCCTGCTTTTAGTCCCTCGCCAACTCGATAGCAAGAGCCGTCAGTCCATAGTTCCAGATCTGGACTGCTAAATGGAAACGCCTGCAAGTCTGCTCTGAGTTTAGAGTACCTCTCGGCTTCGACTACACAGTCGTGGGGTTCTCCATCCTCAGGCGTAGGGATGTCGTCACGTCAGCGTCACGTCTTCCTGTTCCAAAAGCCTGTAGTAATGTTTAATGCGAGGCATCGTTAGTGCATATTTACCGGACTCCAACAGACTCTTTAAGTCATGCCTCACCATGATATCCACTGGATATCCCATCATAATACTTGCGGCTTTCTCGTACATTGTATATACTCCAGCCATTTCTCGGTAGCATGGAGCCATCCCCATCTCTACTTCCGAGTAGGCAATTGAGTAGTACGCCATCGGCTGAGGTTGCGCCCCCACCCCTGTGTTCTGGGCCAACACCGCGCACGCCTGCTTCTGATCTGGAGAAGAAGAGACGTAGAGTATGAATTTCTTGGTATAGTTAGGCAAAGTCAGGGCCGGCGCCTCTAACAGTCGGGACTTGATTGTTTCAAATGCCCGTAAGCCATCCTCGGTCCATACCACTTTACTACTCAGTTTATCAACGCCCGCCTCTTTCATCATGTCTCTCAATGGTTTCACTATTTCCGTATAGTTTTCGACCCATGGAGAGCTGTACCCCATTATACCCAGAAATCCCATCATCTGTCGTACTGTCACAGGTTTGGGCGCCGTCTTAATGGCCACCAAATTTTCTTCTGAAATAGCCCGATGGCCCTGTGAAATTGTTTGTCCTAAATAGATCACTTTAGGTTTACAATATTGCAACTTTTTCAACGACACTTTGTGACCGTTTTCTGCCAACAGCTGCAACAGTTTTACGGAATCGCGATGACATGTTGTCTGATCGTCCGCGCACAGTATCAGATCATCCATGTACTGAATGACCCTAGAGGTCATGACTGTATCCAACCCCTCTAAATCCTCCCTTAGGATTTTGTTGAATATGTGTGGCGAATGCTTTAGTCCCTGAGGGATCCTAGTATACTCATAATGCTCATCTTTATAGGTAAATCCCAAAAAATGCTGGCACTCCTTGCTCAAGGGCACACTAAAATATGCACTACACAAATCTATAACCGTAAAGTATTCAGCTTTCGATGGGATAAATGTCAATAGCACATGGGGGTCGGGGACATCCGCGGGATAGTCAAGTAACACCTCGTTGATAGCTCTTAAATCATGAACCAGCCGGTAAGAGGTATCAGGTTTCTCCACGGGTAGCAACGGCGTGTTGCTCTGGGGATCAGTTGTTTTCCGTAGGACTCCTGCTGCTAAAAGTCCTTTGATTTGTGGCTCGATTCCGGCCACCGCTTTCTCCTTCAATGGATACTGATTTTTCCAAGGCAGGGTGGCCCCAGGTCTAAGCTCCACCTTCACAGGTTGAGCGGACTTGATTAATCCAATGTCAGTGCTGTTTTTTGCCCACAGCGTCTCAGGCACCGCCTTCATCATGTCCTCCTGGAGGCTTGATGCATTATGGAGTTCTCCCATTGTCTCTTGGGATAGTTGCACAGTTTGGGGGCGACCCATCCCTGTGCCTTGGACCATGATCTTAATAAACCTTTTATAAGGGCTTATCCAGATCCGTTTGTTTTCTTTCATCTGTTCAAATACACTCCCTTCTGCTTTTTTCATCATTTCGCCGATGTGCTGTTGATCGCATGAGCTGGTTACCTTCAAAGTCACATGGGGAACACTGTCTGTAATGCCGTGTTCTTTATGCAGATAGTCGCTCCGTGCAATACGTAGCGCTGCTCCCTGCGGCCCCAATATGATATTGGTAGCATTAAGCTGTACTTCGTCTGGTTGCACACTCAGCCACTCCTTAGCCTGTGACGAGTCTGCATCTTTATGATACTGCAGAGTGCAATGATATGGGGTCTTTGGATCACTTGCTTCAGGCATATTGGCAGTGATACATTTCTCCCATTGCAAGGCTGGACCAAGCAACTCTTGGTCCAGTCCCCCTAGACAATAGATCTCCGGTGGTTGGCTGTCGATTCTTTGTACCATCTGATAGTACTGGTCTTCTCGTTCAGCTATCACGCAACCCTCCGCAGTACATTTAATGTCCATCCCCAGTAACCCCAGCCCATCTCGGCCAAGTAAGTTAATGGGTGTGCTTTCCGAGACCAGCACTGGGAGAGTCGCTTCCCTGCCTCGATATCTCAGAGTCACAGGATCGGTAACAGGCGTCAGCTGTTTTAATCCCTCAAATCCAATTGTCCGTACGTATCGACCGGACATGGTTAGGTGCGTCGCGTCTTGGGGTTGTACTACCGTGTAGGCCGCACCGGTGTCTGCCATCATCTCGACAGATTTGTCATTCACCGTTACGCACACAATAGGCTCCTCCCTTAAAGACGACACTGACAGCTGACACCTCCCCATTGGACTCTCTGGGCCTCTTCAGAGTGATTCATCTGGCCCTCTTGCTGGATTTACCGGGCCATTGTTCTCACTAGGGTCTTGACCTCGGGGTGGGCCTTGGCCTTGCCAATTTCTTCCCCGGTCCCCCCCCCGAGTGCCTCCCCCTCTGGCTTAGTAGTCCTGTTCACATTCCCGTGAAATATGTCCAATCTCCCCGCCGACTTCTGTATCCATTCGCGCCCCTTCTTCTGCCTCCACCTCCTCCTCGTGGCTGCCACCCGGGTGCTCCTCTTGGCCTTTGTTGTTGTTCCGGCGCAGGACCCCCTTGTGTTCCCGCTTGAGCCTGTCTCTGTTCACGTTGTTCCCCTTCGTAGCCCATCCCACCTCTTGGTTGTGGGGCCTGGACTAAGGCTTGAAGATATTCCACTACCTTCCCTGCATCGGTTGGCTGTTGATACAGGATCCTACGTTGTTGATCCATATCCTTCTCCTTTGTCCTTTGCTCTTTTTTCCGATACAGTTCAACATAATGGGCCACCTGATCAATATAAAAGTCCACTTCCATACTTGACAAAGACACCACCTCGGCCAATTTCTGCCTTACCTCTAGGGGGAGACCGTCTTCAATCTTGGCTCTTAACGTGGCTTCATGCATACGGTCAAGTTCTGCCTCGCGACCAGTTGTATTCTTCCACGCGGCATAGGCTTGTCGTACGTACAGCCTGGGGTGGGTTATTGCCCCCAGAGTACCAATCTGAATTTGGTCTGGGTGCAGTCTCGTCGGATAGGTTTCTCGGAGGGCCAGCCACACTACTCCCCTGTATCGTCCGAACAGGTCCGCATCATGCGCTCCAGTCCCCACATGGCCCTGCAGGGCAGCCATCTCCAGTATCCTTTCCATGCCGTCTTTTCCCATCATGGTTGTCAATAGTTTCTTTACATCCCCCATTGCCAGTTCTTGCCCGACCATCAATTCCTCCAGTTTGGCAATCCACGGGTTGGCCCCATTCTGGAGGGGCGGCAATTTCTCAGACACCTGTGTCATGTCAGACGCCTTCCAAGGGTGATATTCCAGGTCCTGTCCTCTTACTATTATAGGAGCCATGTGGACGGGGGCTTGGGTATGAGGTTGCTTATCCCTCGTATGTGATCTGGTCTCTACTCTATTAGTTACCACCTCCTCTACTTTCTTGAGGGCTTTTTTCTGTTCCGATCTTCTACCTCGCAGGGCGTCTCGTTTATCCTCAATGTTTTCCCGCATCTGGAGGATCTCGCGATACTCCCCCTCTTTTTTAGGGTCTGTCCCATCATGGCCCGACAACATCACTACTACGGCTGCATGGTCATTGTCCAAACCCACGAGCGCCTCGCCTATCTTCACCAGACCGTCTTTTATCTTTGTCATCTCCCCCCCAAGTTCGATGTCGATTACCTCAGGCTTCTTACCTTCATGCGCTGGTCCGGCAGCTCCCCCTACCTGCGCCCACTGTTCTTTCGTGAGACCAATCTCGGAACTGTCACTTGTTACACCCCTGCTGGGCTCACGTGTGGAAGGGAGAGTTTTGTATCCGGAGTGGGGCGCAGGAAATGGGGAGCTTTGTAATAACTCGCGCCGGCGGTCAGACTCTCTCTGGTGGTCAGACAATTCTGGGGTGTGGCCGTGGCTTGCCTTCATCCTTGCCCAATCTTTCTGTTTTAGCAGTGTCTCATAGCTTTTTTGTCCCGCCCTTTCAGCTTCTTGGATCACCCTGGCTCGATCTGACACCTTTTCCGTCCTTTCCCTTTGCCGCGATGCGGCCACATACTCTCTGTCTGAACGAGCCTGGGTTGAACTGTCTGGTAGCCTAGCTATCAGCTGAATTGATGTCTTTGCTTGTCCCGTCTCTCTGTTCCCCAGATCATCTGTCAACTCATAAGGGCCTGTCATCTCTAATACAGGTAGGATGGGGTATATTGGCTCCCCATTCCTACTGGCATATGGCGGGGGTGCTAAAGCTCCCTCAATTATTTCCTGTTGAGCAATAAGATAGGAGGCTGGGGTGGGTGAGGCTAACTGAACTGCACTTTGGGCGGTGACAGGTGTTGTGTTAGGGGCCAGGGGAGTTCTGGTGACCGGGACTACCTCCTCTACTGGTTTGTCTGCATCATTGACATTTGCAATGGCCTTCCTTTCACTATCTCTCCTCTCGGCTTCCCGTGCATAAGATTCTATCATGCTTGTTTCTTGCAAATATTTCTTTGCCCTTGCCACCTTGTCCCTGTGGTATGCATATGTCTTAATTAGCATTTGTATATTAGCTATTAGCTCCAAATCAAAAGAACCTTCGACAGGCCAACGTTTTGCAAGCGTTTCCCATCTTTTATTCCATCTTTTTGATACATAAATTGCTTTTTCCAAGTAATATTCGTTACCTTTTGTCTGGTCGTGTTCGTTGGCAATAATCTGTACTGGACTCTCTTCCATCCATCCAATTAGGGTCGACTTATCTGATTGGGTTGCGGCTTTCATTTTCTTATATGCGCTTTTTCTCCCCATTTTCCTAAAGTTTCCCTTATCTTTTTTATCTTGTAACAATGGCAACAGGCAGAAAAGTATCTTCTGTAATCCCTATCTAAATGTAGGTGTCTATGCTCTTTGTGACTGACTCCTACTCGGACAACCAATAGTGGCACTGTGGGCCCTTCCTATTCTCTTCTGTCCTGAAATAACTATTCTTACCTGATTTGTGGTGTTCCGCGTGTCCAATCGAACTGCTGGAGATCAGAGCACACAATGACAACAGTTCTTGTTAATTTATCAACTGGACTTGTACTTTACTTTGTCTATATAATCAAATTCCTGAGAGGTTCTTTTCATTCACTGTATGAGTATCTTTTTACTTTCCTCATACACTCTTAAACACGAGACATTTGTAATTGATACATGTGTGTGATACCGCCAGTTTCTACTCCCTGTTTTTCTTCTCGTTCGATCTCCGTCAACACACTGGGTTCCTATTTTTTGTCGAATTTTGGCTCTCCTTTACTTCCGCTTGATTCCACTCCAATTCTGATATTCCTCGGAAAACAAAAACATCTTGATTAGTATAGTTACATCCATTTATTCACATTCTTTTCCATTATTCAGTACCACACCCCCCAGGGGACACTTGTCACCTGTCAGAATGCAGGTAGGTGAATTCCAATGGGTGAAGGCAATCACAGAGACAGAGAGTGTTTACTCTTGAACAGGTTCGACTTTAATAGTAAGAACACAGAGTAAATTCTAAGAGAGAACAAGTGCTAATAGCACAAGTGGAAAATAAGGTAAATGGGAGCTTATTGGAGGTCCAGAGTAGAACCGTCCGCGTTATCCCCGAACGCAATTAGTGAAGACCTGACAATGGACAAGCAGAAGAGAGGTATGTTACATAGACACCAAATACCAACATTCCACACACACCCCCGTGACAGCCAATCAGGAACCACCCCTAAGTGACAGCACTAATTGACAGGGAAATGACAGGTGACAAGCCCAGTGACCTATTCCAGGAATGTGGGTGGTCACCGACCGAGGTCGGTGTCCAGAACGTAACAGTCACCCAGACTCGTGTCCCCCAGAGATAATCTAAAGAATGCTTCGGACACCGCGCCACGCACGCCGCGAGGTGTCAACCCTGTTTTCTGAAGAGACCATAACAGACCCTCCAAAGCGGTTTGAACACACCTCACCACAGGTACAAAGCAGTCAGCATCCCAGCAACCTATCCCGTCCTTCAGGCCAACATCCCCAGAGTCCAGTGCCCTGCCGGACGGCCATGCACAGCCGACCAGACCCAACACCGAACTCCGGGTACATAGCCCCACATTATACAGTCAACTCACACGTACCTACTATGGAAAAAACAAAATTGCATACACATTCATATCTCGCCAACGGTAACGTACGTTCGTCCAGGCACGTCCCCCGCCCCACACCCACACGCACGCCCCGGCCCTCCCACTCCCCAACCCTGAATGTCCACCACCCAGATCAGAGAATAGTTGCCAGCGCGTATGCCGGGCATCTCGGCTTTAACGGAACGCCCACACCCACCCTGCCACCCTCCGCGTCATCCCTCACTATCATCATAGCATACGCAGGTGCAGCCGAGCAGTGTGGCTTCTCAGTCGCAGAACCAGCCGCGCCGAGAGTCCTGAACACATACGTTACACATACCCTGATCACATTCACACAAACAACTATAACTGCAAACATTACCACAGCACACAGCAGATATTTAACAACCGTCCATCCTATATAGCCCAGCAGACCATGACCCCAGTCCTCCCACGAGTCCTCCCGCGGGATCTGCATATCCCTAGTAATGTTCTGTAAATGCTCTATAATCGCTGGCAAGCCACCTTCATCATTTGCTGGGACAAATGTGCAGCATTCCTGACCAATTAATGCACATGTGCCTCCTGAACTCGCCAACAGGAAGTCCATAGCCGTTCTCGTTTGTAGCTCCATCAGTCGTAAGGACCGTAGCTCCTGAGCCTCCAGGCTCATGCCCCTCGCGGTCGTAGCTGCCATATCTTCAAATACCCTAGCTAAATGGTCCAGATCACCCATGTTTGCATACGTCCCATACCAGGGAAACGCCACCCTGAAAAAGTGGTCCGCATCCCTCCTTCTCCTTGTCTTGGGAAGCGCTGGCAAAACGTCTGATACCCTCATAGTCGGTACTAAATACCCCAACGCACACCTTCCCCTCCAGTTAATCGGTAACGCGGCGTACGCAAACTCATCACAAATCCAAAACGCCCCACTAGGGGCTGGCGCCTCTGAATCCTTACCCCAGACCCCACTAACTCCCAAGCAGCCGTCCAAATACCCCACGCTTTTACCATCGGATTTCCCCTCCACGCACATCTCAAACCCAGCCGCCCTATACGCTACCGGAATGGGGCTACTGTCCCTCAGTGCTCCATACCCTACCACTTTATTTGCACCTGACTCTCGGCCCAAATACTTCTCAATTCTATCATGTCCCACCCCGTCGCACAGGTGAGGGGCAGGCGAATCCCTTAACACGTTGGCATGACACTTCGTTATGGGGTGCGCAATCAAAGGAAGGCCCGCGTCGGCCGCTTGTGGGGACAAGCCGCACACATAGCAATCTGACCTATTAGTCATCTTTGCCACTGTTCTCGCCATCCCCAAAAACAGATTCCCGCGATGGTCTGGCAGCGACCTTTTACCCACTACCATCACCTCTGGCAGTTCTGGCCGCTGAAATGGACCATACAGTATCACGCTGGCCAACACACACAACCAAACCATCGCCACAGCACACCCCAGAAGCACCCGCCTACTATTTTCACTCAAACCAGGAACCATGTCGAGTGTTCCGTCCTCCTCCTCGTTCCTCCTTCACCGGCGCGTGTCCTAATATGTCCTGCAATCCCCACAAATGGCAACGGAGGGGGGGGTAGAAGGAAAAAGGGAGAGGGGGGGGGGGGGGGGGAGAGGGAAGGGAGAGAAAGTGGAGGGCAACGGAGGGGGGGGGGGGGTAGAAGGAAAAAAGGAGAGGGGGGGGGGAGAGGGAAGGGAGAGAAAGTGAGAGAGAGAAAGCAATGTAGAAGGGGGGGGGGAGAGGGAAGGGAGAGAGAGTGCAAAGGGAAAGAGTGAGAAAAAAGGGAGAGAGAAGGTGAGAGGGAGAGATCAGAAAGGAAAGGTAAAGAGGGAGGAAAGAGGGAGAGAGAGAGGCAATGGAGGGGGGGGGGGGCAGAAGAGAGAGGGAAAGAGGGAGAGTAAGGGAAGCAACGGGAATGGGGGGGTAGAAGGGAAAGGGAGAGATCAGAAAGGAAAGGTAAAGAGGGAGGAAAGAGGGAGAGAGAGAGGCAATGGAGGGGGGGGGGGGCACGTGGTCCCAAACAGACCCGTTCCTAACCGTAAAATATATCACACAATACGTCATACATTGCAACCGCCCAAATGCCTCCCGTGGAGGGGGAGGGAGAGAGAGGGGGAGAGGAAGAGAGAGAGAGAGAGAGAGTGAGAGGAGAGAGAAAGGAGAGAGAGAGGAGGGAGAGAAAGGGAGAGAGGGAGGGAGGGAAAGGAAGGAGGTGTGGAGAGGGAGAGAGAGAGAGAGAGAGGAGAAAGGAGGGAGAGAGGAGGGAGGGAAGGAGAAAAAGGGAGAGAAAGGGAGAGAGGGAGGGAGGGAAAGGAAGGAGGTGTGGAGAGGGAGAGAGAGAGAGAGAGGAGAAAGGAGGGAGAGAGGAGGGAGGGAAGGAGAAAGAGGGAGAGAAAGGGAGAGAGGGAGGGAGGGAAAGGAAGGCTTTCCCACTGTTCAGATATGCAAAAATTACCAACATTATTGCGCCCATCTTCTGAGAAATGTATTAGGTCTTCATAACCCAGAATACGCATCTGTCGAACATGCCAATACCAGATATACCGCGCCCATGATCAGTAAGCATTTCATCTGCTGCAGTCCGACGCCTCGACCTACACCATAAACCAGTAGTTGTGCCCCCCAGCATGTCTTCATATTCACTATAATATGAGGTAATACCTTATCAACCCCCCTTTTGGTTCGAACTGAACGACCATAATCCTCGTCATCACTCACCTATTTACCAGGATCGAAACTGGTGCAGCTCCGGTCGACTTCGTTGTTTGGTTGAGGGTGATGAATGAAGAAGGATAAGAAAAAAAAAATCCCGTTCCACGGCCGCTTCTCCATCCGGGTCACGGCACCAAATGTAGTACTTTTCTAGCTTATTGTTTCTGATTTTATCAGAAACTAAACTTCTATCTGCTCTGCATTGTGTTAAACCTTAAAAAGCCCTGAAGTATTATATTTACAAGCAAGCAATACCAGGTAATGGTTTGCTGCTGCGGCACGGCCACCGGTGGTTACGACGGCTTGAGTAAGTGAGGTCCGAGCAGTTTGATACTTTGAAGAATCCGTGTTTAATGAAAAAGGATTTCAATCAATACAAATCAACGATTTGAAAGAACAATTGCAATAAAACCTATTGGATGCCCTCACTATGCCGAGGTTCATCAGACTTTAGGCTAAATATTCAATATCTATGGGCTCGACGTCTTATTCTCGTTCTTCCGTTGTTAGCTCTCGTCTGCTCCGGGGTCGTCTCGCCGCTGTCTCCTTTGTCCAGTGGAGGAAGAGTGTAGATTCGCTGTTGTTTCCTGTCTGTCGTTCGTGGGGGTTCTGACGCTCTCTCTCAGAGTACGTCATCTTAAAGTCTAGGTCTCCGCCCCCAACATTACGTCATGAGGGCGGGTCGTTCTGAGCGTTACCGAGCTCCCTTATTGGAAGACCAGTAGCCCTGTCTGTTGATAGGCTACCCACCCTTGAATAGCGACAGAACGGAATTCCTTATTAGGAGTTTTCTAGCAGTTTCTAAAAGAAGGGGTGTGCAGAATTGGTTTCTAAAGGGGTACTTTCTAATCTGAGCTAGTTCCGACTTGCTTTTGTTCTCAGGGGTCGGGTGCAAAACACCTACGTGTTTCCCCCCTCCCCTCAACAAAAGGCTTCCTCTGATCTTATTATACTTTGAGACCAACTGTCTGGCTCTTCTTTACAATCAACATTATCTCTAAATCTTGCTTTCAAGAAGTGTATTTGATCCTGAGACTTGTAAACAGCCGCCTATGGTAGGAATGTAATTCACTCAGCTGCTTATTCGCCTCCTCTCCAGGAGATCAAATAAGGACAGTTTAGAGCAATGTAGGGGGGGGGGGGTAGCTTTGAGTTAGTTATGTATATAATGTTGCAATTTACCTCCGTCCAATTCGCCATTCTGAGTCCGTGGTGTACAGTACAATTTTACACAGTTTTGTTGAGAAAACGACCACAATAGTTTAAAATGATTCAGTTTAAAAATAGTCAAAAAATTATAAAATAGAACGGACATACAACAGGGTATTTAACATACAACATAGCAGTGCATCAGTAAGAAGTAAAAAGTGTGATAAAATAGTTCTTAAAATTACAGTGCATACAGTAGGAGGTAGTGAGCTAAAATTAGCATAGAACCGTTGATATGCAGTGTATAAAAGTAGGCAGGGTAAGAATAGTGCAGGTAAGTACAATTTGTGTCAGGATATCCCTGATGTTTCATTGAAATGCCTGAGCAAAGAGATTTTAAGCTGTCTTTTGATGATGTCTAGCGAGTTGGCTTCCCTGATGTTTTGGGGTAGTTTGTTCCACAGTTTTGGGGCATAGTTGATAAAGGCTGCATTACCGATCCTCTTTTGACTGTTTCTGGGAGCCTCTAGTAGTCCAGCAGCTGATGATCACAGTGTTCTTGCTGGCGTGTAATTTATTAGAGTGTTGGCGATGTAGCTAGGTCCCTGTCCATTTAGAGCTTTGTATGTAAGGAGAAGGACCTTAAAGTCCATTCTAAATGTTACAGGAAGCCAGTGTAAAGCAGCAAAGACTGGACTAATGTGCTCTCTCCTTTTGGTTCTAGTTAGCAGTCGGGCCGCAGAGTTTTGGATTAGCTGAAGCCTCTCTGTGGTTTTCTTAGGGAGACCTGTGAAAAGTGCATTACAGTAGTCTAACCGGCTAGATATGAATGCATGAATTAGCTTCTCAGCATCGTTCTGATTAATAAATGGTCGTACTTTTGCTATATTTCTTTTTTTTTAAACTTTATTTTTTAGCGTTTATCGCTTTTCTGGTCAAGCATGACCGACAGATACAGGGTGAAACGGGATATAGATCAGGGGCAGACATTCTGGCAAATGACGGCGGGTCCGGGAATCGAACTCGGAGTCCACCAGATCCGTGACGCAGCACGGTTTTCCCCGACGCAGAAATAGCGCCGAGATATGCGGTGAGCTACTGGAGCTCCCCCACTTTTGCTATATTTCTGAGATGGAAGAACGATGTTTTCGTCACTTTGCTAATATGAGAATTGAAGTTCAGTTCTGAATCTATGATAACCCCGAGACTAGTGACCTCAGATTTGATCCAAGGGGTTAGTCCTCCCAGGTTCTTTATTAACGTTTCTTTTTTAGTTTTGGGGCTTATAATTAGAATTTCAGTTTTGTTCTCGTTTAGTTTCAGGACGTTCTTATTCATCCATTTATTTATTGCCAGTAAGCAGTCTGTAATGGAGCTAATCGCTGTATCATTTGGTTCAGCAGATATGTACAGTTGTGTATCATCCGCATAGCTATGGAAATCTACATTATGTTCTCTGATGATATCACCCAGCGGTAACATGTAAAGGGAGAAGAGTAAAGGACCTAAGCAACTCCCTTGTGCAACTCCATAGTTGTTGTCGTATATATCAGACATGTGATCTCCTAGTTTAACATAGAATTTCCTCCCTCTGATGTATGTTTTAAACCAGCCTAGCACATGTTCTGAGAAACCGACATGGTTTTCAAGACGATCGATTCGAATATCGTGATCGATTGTCTCAAATGCTGCACTGAGATCTAGCAGGATAAGGATGGAGATCTTATTCTCGTCAGAGTTTAGCCTGAGGTCACTGATTATTTTGGTGGGGGCAGTTTCAGTGCTATGATATTTTCTGAATCCCGACTGAAATTCTTCTAAGATGTTGTTTTCTTCAAGAAAGGAATTTATTTGAACTGAAACTATCTTTTCAAATACTTTACTAATGAATGGTAGGTTGGATATTGGATTGCCATTACATTACTATCCAAGTTAGGTTTTTTTAGTAATGGCTTTACAACTGCTGTTTTAAAGGCATCTGGGAAAATACCAGTTCTAAGGGAAGTGTTTATGATATCTAGCACAGGGCTTGAAACACTATTAAACACCTGTTTGAAGAAAGCTGTAGGTATAGGGTCAATGTCTGAGGTGGAGGAGTTACATTCTGAGACAGTTTTGCAGAGTACATCTAATGTGATGCATGTGAATCTTCTCATGGTTACATTGCGCGGTTTGCTGCAATCAGCTTTATTTCCATCATGAGTAATGCTGGCCCTGATCAAGGTTATTTTGTTGTTAAAGAATAGTGCAAGTTCTTCACACTTAACCGTTGATGACTGAGGAGGTGTAGGGGCAGTGTTGAGTAGTACATTAATAGTGGAAAAAAAGGATTCTGGTGTTTCCAGCGTTTTCTGTAATGATTTTAGGGTAGTAGTCTTTCCTTGCTTCTTGCATCCTTGCGGATGGTTTTATTATAAGCAGTTAAAGCATCTTTGTATATATCACAGCTTATGGTGGTTTTTTTTTTCTCCATTTCCGCTCCGCTGCACGACATTTCCTTTTTTCTTTGTTGACCGCATTATAGTTCAACCAGGGCGAGGCTCTGGTTTTCTTCTTTTTCGTTTTTAGTGGGGCGACAGAATTTAATACAGATGACAGTGCATAATTGAGATTTTCTACCATTTCATTTAGAGAGCTGTCATGATTGTGTGGTTCATGTAGTCTGATAAGATTAATGAACTTTGATTCAGCCTTGTCATTTAGGAGCCTCTTTTGAACTATGATTTCAAAAAATATACAGTGATGGTCGGAGAGAGGTAATTCAGTTATTGAGAAATGTTTTATGCTTAGCCCAGTTGTTGTTATAACTAAGTCTAATGTATTCCCAAGCCTGTGAGTTGCATTTGTTATATGCTGTGTTAGATCAAAGCTATCCAGTAGATTTTTTAGCTCTATAGTTTTGGAGTCTGTTTTCTTATTAAAATGGATGTTCAAGTCTCCATTTAGGATCACCTTATCGTATCCGGTAACACATAGTGAAATCACTTCAGAGAGCTCCTGTATAAATATTGGTGAGTGTCTAGGCGGGCGATATATTGTGACGATAATGGTTGATTCTATTTTGAGCTCAATGGCAAGATATTCCATCGACACGAACTCGCCTAGTTCTGTGATTCTAAACAAGAGCTTTGAGGAGAAAATTGCTGCAACCCCCCCCCCTTCTGTTTTTTCTGGGTATTTGATGAAAATTATAGTCTGGTGGGCAAGCCTCTATCATTATTGATGTAGCTGTGTCATTATTGAGCCATGTCTCTACTAGGCAGATGCAATCTAAATTATTTTCTTTAATCAGATAATTTACAAAAAAATAATTATTATTCAGTGATCTGACATTTAGGAGGGCTAATTTTATTTGTTGGACTTCTTTAGAGGAGGTCTGCTTTGGCTTGACCTTGATGGCCTTGAGGTTAATAGCAGGTAAACGCATTGATGGTGTATAGTTTTTACCATGCCATTGGCTGGTTATGATTACCGGTATGTTTTGAGAGATGGCATGGTGGTTGTACTATACTGTACTGTACTCTAGTGCAGGATGGGTTGATTTGATTAGCTCTTTCGGGGACATTTGATCAGACGAGATGGCCTTGTGTGATATGGGGGGGAGGGGAGGACGCCTTGTGCTGCTGCTGCACCTCGTGGCGAGATTGTGTCTTTCGTGATTATCTCTCGTGCTGGTATGAGTTTGATGTCCTTGGAGGCCACTAAGGCATGACGTAAGTTTGCTGCAAGAAGCCTCGATCCTAAGCGATTTGGGAAGAAGCCATTTCTTTGAAAGCGTTCTGGATTATTCCAGAAAACATTGAAATTGTCAATGAATTTCAGGCCGTGTATAAGACAGGCAGACCCTAACCATGAATAAAAATTTAGGAGTCGACTAAAGGCTTCTTGTCCTCTGCGAAAGCATGCAATTGGTCCACTGATGGACACATCAGTGTCCATGTACACAGACTGATGTTTGTCTAGTGTGTTCATTAAACGTGTGAAATCTTCTTTCAATGTCTCTGTGCACGTCTTCTTTAGCAGGATGTCAAACGATCCAGAGTGAATGAACATTTTTGTTATGCCTCATCTGATGAGTGTTGGAAGTATTTCGGACAGTTCTTTCACAGATGTATTTTCTGTGTTTGCCATTTCCACACACCTTGTTGTGGAATCTCCAATCAGTATGCAGTCTGTTTTCTGTGTGAGGTTAGCATTTTTCTTTCCAACAGTTCTGGGGCCGTTTGTTTTTGGATTAGGCCTAGTTACCACAGTCCTGTGGCCTTGGTGAAATAGCCTCGCTAGCTGTACCACTAGCTTTTTCAATAGCCGTCATGTTAACGCTAGTCTCGTACCTTCGGTGTCGGCTACCGCGACGTTCTCCTCGGCGCATGGTAGTCTCTTCGCTGTTAGCCGTTAGCTCAATCTGGGTCGTGTTTGCTAGCCGCGTCGCTCATGGCTCTGTTTTCCTCGTCGTCTCGTCGTTAGCGTGTGCTCCGGTGTGCCGGCTGTTAGCTTTGCTAGCATTAGCGTGAGCTCCGGCATGCCAGCTGTTTGCTTCGCTAGTGTTAGCGTGAGCTCTGGTATGCCTGCTATTAGCGTCGTTAGCGTGAGCTCCGTTACGCTCGCTGTTTGCTTCGCTAGTGTTGTTAGCCACGCTTCTAAGTCTCTTTGCTTTGGGTGTTGATATGTGTGTTTCCGAGAGTAGGTTGAAAATTTCCTGGCGGTACCGGGGGTGAGGTAATAGTCATGTTCCTGGTTCGTTTATTTCTCCTTTTATCCTTGACGGTGATCCACTGCTTTGGTTTAGCGCCTAGGTTGTGCCAATGACCGTCTTTTGGGTGGTGCTGTTCTGTAGCTAGCCTAGGCCAGGTCTCAATCATGGTATCGTTGGCTATATTTGTAGTAGCTTCAAAAATAGAGTCAATGAGTCGCTCATCCTGTTGGATTTGGTGCAGGATAGAATTCCGAGCCTCCAGCTCTACAATCCTCATACTCATCCTGGTGGTGCTTGGCCACCACTCTTGAAGAACAGGAACATGACATGCTGTAACGAGGCTCTTTCAGAAAATTGTGTTATTTTATCTACTTGTTGTATCTATTTTATCTTCTTAACTCTTTCTTTGTGATTTACTGTATTCTTCTTGGGACCATGTTGGAAACAAGTTGACAGACTTTCACATGTTATCCTTGTACCCCTTGTTTTTATACTATTGTATAAATTGTATGTACTAATTAAAAATCAAATCAACTCAAATCATCAAATCATCCTCAGGCAGCTAGTACATTCTGTGGGAGAGCCGAGTCCCGGCATCTTCCCTTATTTCCTGTCTTTTCAGGTTAGGCTAAACTGAAGCTAAGCTAGGTACTTAGCTGGGGATGGTGGGCCTTGTTGTCTTTCGCTGGTCACTTCACAACCGGGGTCTTTATGAAATATCCTCGTCTTTCATAAATATCCTCGCCTTCAGTGGCCGACATAGTCCTTTGTGTTTAGCTGATAAGACAGAGACTTCTTCATCTCGCTAGTCCTCCCACGGAGAGATCTTGCTACTCGTCCTTTCGACGGAGCACTGTGGTCATAAATCTGAATAAATAAAAAAATGCACAGTTCTGGAGAAGTACCATAGGAACTGGGAGTTAACGTACAGAGTTTTTAGAGTTGAAAGGGCTATAATAAATCATTACAGTAGCGATAGGCTGAAAAAAACGGAGCGACAGTAAAAAGCAGCTTGCATTGCAGAAGCAGGAAGTACTAGATAGATATGTCCATTGGCTGATGATAAATTCAATTACTGCATAGTGAATTCGGCATCGCAAAAGGTATTCCAAGCTACACGCTACACGTATAGAATCCAGCTAACAGTAAACTCCATTGAAAGTAAAAAAAAAAATAGTGCACCGTTCTGCCACAGGGAACACTGCATTATCGAGACAGCGCCCCTAAGAAGATCTGGCCGGTAATGCACTTTTCAGAATTCAAAGAGTGGGGTAAATCTGCAGTGCCGCTCGGTGACATTGAGTAGGTTATTAAAATGGAATAAAAGCCAAAACAACCTTGCCACGGACACGTCCGTGGTTGGCCCTTTAACACTTTGAGAGCCCACCACGTGATAACACGTGTTATCAGCCCGCCCCCTAAATGCCCACCACGACAATTAGCGTGTGATTTTTTTATTAGCGCTCTGAATTCATATTTCATCAACGGAGTCTCCCGTTGGTAAACCAGCCCCATCAGGAGCTCAGAAAAAACCGCCCCCTATCCTCTCCCAGATGGTAATGCACGCTTTTGGAATGGACTCAATGAAAATGGATGAGAAAAGAAAAATTCGGAATCCACATTTTACTTCTCAGGCATGTACCCCGAGCCAATCGGATTCATTGTGGACCATCAGAACAGCGTGGAATATGTGTTTACAGTATGTAGCGTTGGATCAATAAAAGCGATCGATTTTTGGAATGGCGATCAGGAATTGGAATGATCTTTTTGGATAACATCTGATCTCAGGTAAGGAATCTATTTTACCAGTCTTAGGAGATATAAGCTTTTCCCCTATGTGTGTGTGTGGCTGTGTGGCTGTGTGGCTGTGCGAGCGATCAGGAACTAAGAGAATCGATTTTCAGCTCGCGGCCCCAGCGTGCA
Organism: Notolepis coatsorum; assembly: GCF_963971535.1. Classification (NCBI taxonomy): domain Eukaryota; kingdom Metazoa; phylum Chordata; class Actinopteri; order Aulopiformes; family Paralepididae; genus Notolepis; species Notolepis coatsorum. The sequence continues at coordinate 255,494 of NW_028169194.1, read as the reverse complement.
TACGTACACATATACTATTGATAATTTAGCGTTTATTTGAAAACTATTCATAAATAGGCCGAAAAATGACAACGTTCTAGAATATTCCAGTACAGGGGGTTTATTACGGAATCTTTTTATTTTCCTTGAAAACGAGGGCTTTTCAAAATGCTATAAAACGGAAATGAACCGATAAAAAAACAATCCGCTTCGACAATGTTGACTGGAAAATGAGTCATTGATAAGCGACGGGCAGATTAGACACATAATTTAAAACATAGATTAGGCGTTATTAACGCTAACATTGAAGTGGATGCTGGGCATTCAAGCACTAAATCGTGCGCCCCCTGCTGGCACTGAAAGTGTTAAGCATGGCGCCGAAACACGGACATCTCCGTGGTCGGGCGCGAATGTGTTAACCTGCCTGCCTTGTTATTGGCCTCCTAGTCTAAACCATCGTCCTTAACCACCCCCACCCCCATGCCTACCCCCACGCCTACCCCCACCCCTACCCCACCCCCAGACTCAAAATAAATGATTTGAGTCTGTTATCCAGGGGGCTAGACATCAAAGGGCTTTAGTCATCATTTTCACAACAACAACAACAACAACAACAACAACAGTTCTGACAATGTGGGTAATTTTATTGCAATGAGATTGAAAAAAAAGATTTTCATTATCTTTAACATCTTTTAAATAGAAACAAACAATATTAATTGACACACAACAATAACCCCCTCCCAATTCCCCCCCCCACACACACACACACATGCACACACACACACACACACACACACACACACACACACACACACACACACACACACACACACACACACACACACACACACACACACACACACACACACACACACACACACACACACACACACACACACATACACACACACACACACACACCAAAAAAGGGAAGAAAAAGGAAAAGAGAAGAGGGAGAGAAAAGAGAGGGGGAATTAAAATAAACACACATATACACACACAAGTGCACACACACATACACACACACTCTCCTCTTCAATGGGGGTAAATCTGGGCCGCAGCCAAACGTTTTCCTTGAACAGAAATGTAGCAGCGTACTTCAACAGGATGACTATCTAAGGGAAAAGGCAGAAGAAGCAGGAGAAGTGTGATTTAACAGGACCACAAACAGACTCAGCTGTTCTCGTACAGTCCTCCTCTTGTTTCTCCTTGAATAGTCATCCTCCGGGAAACATGTCCCGTTAGCTCACACGTCTTAAATTGGTCAACCACTACAGCCCTGTGTGAGAAGTGGATTCCCAATAAATGTTTGAGTGGGCATTCCATTCCATTTAATATTGTTTTCTTTATGGTGGCAGTAAGACGGCTGAGAGGGAGACAGAGTAGGGGAGACACAGGAGAGAAGGTTCTTTATTGAGACAGTAGGAAGGCTGAGAGGAAGACAGAGTAGGGGAGACACTGGGCACAAGGTTCTTTATTGAGACAGTAAGAAGGCTGAGAGGGAGACAGAGTAAGAGAAACGCAGGAGAGAATGTTCTTTATTGAGACAATATGAAGGCTGAGAGGGAGACAGAGTAGAGAAGGTTATTTATTGAGACGGTAGGAAGGCTGAGAGGGAAACAGAGTAGGAGAGACACAGGAGAGAAGGTTCTTTATTGAGACAGTAGGAAGGCTGAGAGGGAGACAGAGTAGGGGAGACACAGGAGAGAAGGTTCTTTATTGAGACAGTAGGAAGGCTGAGAGGGAGACAGATTAGGGGAGACACAGGCGAGAAGGTTCTTTATTGAGACAGTAGGAAGGCTGAGAGGGAGACAGAGTAGGGGAGACACAGGAGAGAAGGTTCTTTATTGAGACAGTAGGAAGGCTGAGAGGAGGACAGAGTAGGGGAGACACAGGAGAGAATGTTCTTTATTGAGACAGTAGGAAGGCTGAGAGGGAGACAGTGTAGGGGAGACACAGGAGAGAAGGTTCTTTATTGAGACAGTAGGAAGGCTGAGAGGGAGACAGTGTAGGGGAGACACAGGAGAGAAGGTTCTTTATTGAGACAGTAGGAAGGCTGAGAGGAAGACAGAGTAGGGGAGACACAGGAGAGAATGTTCTTTATTGAGACAGTAAGAAGGCTGAGAGGGAGACACAGTAGAGAAGATCCTTTATTGAGACAGTAAGAAGGCTGAGAGGGAGACACAGTAGAGAAGGTCCTTTATTGAGACAGTAGGAAGGCTGAGAGGGAAACAGAGTAGGAGAGAAGGTTCTTTATTGAGACAATAGGTAGGCTGAGAGGGAGACACAGTAGAGGAGACACAGTAGATAAGGTTCTTTACTGAGACAATAGGAAGGCTGAGAGGGAGACACAGTAGAGAAGGTTGTTTACTGAGACAATAGGAAGGCTGAGAGGGAGACACAGTAGAGAAGGTTCTTTACTGAGACAATAGGAAGGCTGAGAGGGAGACAGAGTAGAGAAGGTTCTTTACTGAGACAATAGGAAGGCTGAGAGGGAGACAGAGTAGAGAAGGTTCTTTACTGAGACAATAGGAAGGCTGAGAGGGAGACACAGTAGAGAAGGTTCTTTATTGAGACAATAGGAAGGCTGAGAGGGAGACAGAGTAGAGAAGGTTCTTTACTGAGACAATAGGAAAGCTGCGAGGGAGACAGCTTTCATATTTTTTTCCCGTTCGTTTTCGTTTTAGTTCGTTTTAGTTATAGTTTGTTCGTTTTTTTTTGCATTCTTTTTTTGCGTTCGTTTTTTTTCCATTTGTTTTCGTTTTAGTTCGTTTTAGTTTTAGTTTGTTCGTTTTTTTTTGCGTTCTTTTTTTGCGTTAACATGACATTAGGCTACCCTCCGCTGTGAGGTAAACATGACACTATAGGCTACCCTCCGCTGTGAGGTAAACATGACACTATAGGCTACACTCCGCTGCGAGGTTCACTTCTCTCCGCTCCGAGAAACGCTTTTGCAGAGGTGCCTCTTTACTAGGGTTGGGTGCCGACCAAGATTTTCATTTAATTTCAAACCTTTATTTAAACCCGGAAGGTTTCCCCTCATTTACAGTCACATCGCGTGTAGATATACAGAATTAAACATGGGTACTACCGAGTATACGATGCACGCTAGATCAATCGGTACCACGTTTTGGTTTAATACACAAAGAGTGTATTATACTAGACACGAGGGAGCCTTTTCCACAAATATATATATATATATATATTATTATTATATTATATATACACACTTGAAATTGAGAAATTTGGGCTTAGTTTTTACTACCGAAATAAAATACAAATTGTTATTACAGAGAGAGTTAAGTACGGAGAAAAGGTATACCGTTGGAACGGTACCCAACCCTACTCTTTACGTTTTGTGTCCTTTTAAACCGCTTGTCCTCCTCTGTCTCTGCTATTTGACCCCCTTGACGGTCTCTTTCTCCTGCTTCAATAACGTCCCGTTGTGTTTCTGTGTTTGTTTCTCAGTAGATGCTATATAACAGCAGAATGTTAAAGCAGAATCCTGCGCTTTCTCTCGCTTGTCGTATGCATTTTCCCTCCCTATCTCAGTCCATGCCAAAGCATAAGCATCTCGCCTTGTAAGTCCTATGATGTTTACCTTAAGAAATGTGAAAATTGTGTTTTGAGATATATATGTCAGCAGCCAGCTAGCTCGCTTGTAGGATTATCTCACGTTCGCTATTTAGTAAAAACAGAACCATACGTTAACGTGGAAGCTCAGACATTTCAAGCATCAAGCATGTAACCTTCGGAATTAATGCTTTTGTGCCTGGAAATAATGTTAGCCTTCCGCGACTGGCAAATATCTAACCGTTAGCAATGACATATTAGGGCTATATATATATATTAGGGCTGACCTCGAATAGTCGACTAATCGATCGGAAGGAGCCGTAGTCGACTGCCAACCTCTTAGTCGAATGCAAATTTTTTTTAAAGATTATAATTATTATTATTATTCTTTTTTTAATCATTCTTTCCAAAAGCAAACAGGCCTAGAAGCGTGGCTAACGCTAATGGCACACATACCGGGGATGCTAACTGCCTAAGAAAACGGGCACAGAGTAGGAGAGAAGGTTCTTTATTGAGTCAATAGGAACGCTGAGAGGGAGACACAGTAGAGAAGGTTCTTTATTGAGTCAATAGGAAGGCTGAGAGGGAGACACAGTAGAGAAGGTTCTTTATTGAGACAGTAGGAATGCTGAGAGGGAGACACAGTAGAGAAGGTTCTTTACTGAGACAGTAAGAAGGCTGAGAGGGAGACACAGTAGAGAATGTTCTTTACTGAGACAATAGGAAGGCTGAGAGGGAGACAGAGTAGAGAAGGTTCTTTACTGAGACAGTAGGAAGGCTGAGAGGGAGACACAGTAGAGAAGGTTCTTTATTGAGACAGTAGGAAGGCTGAGAGGGAGACACAGTAGAGAAGGTTCTTTATTGAGACAGTAGGAAGGCTGAGAGGGAGACAGAGTAGAGAAGGTTCTTTATTGAGACAGTAGGAAGGCTGAGAGGGAGACAGAGTAGGGGAGACACAGAAGAGAAGGTTCTTTATTGAGACAGTAGGAAGGCTGAGAGGAAGACAGAGTAGGAGAGACACAGGAGATAATGTTCTTTATTGAGACAGTAGGAAGGCTGAGAGGGAGACAGAGTAGAGAATGTTCTTTATTGAGACAGTAGGAAGGCAGAGAGGGAGACACAGTAGAGAAGGTCCTTTACTGAGACAGTAGGAAGGCTGAGAGGGAGACAGAGTAGAGAAGGTAGTGTAGAGATGGAGGGAGTGTCCAGGCGTAGTGTGCTCTGTAGTGTTCAAGTTCAAGTTTCAAGTTTGTTTATTATTTGTCATAATAAAATACAGAATACTTTATGATGAAATGCTTGTTTCTGTATGATCCCCTGAGATTGTGCTACATATAAAAAAAAGAAAGTAAGTAAAAAAGTAAGTAAAGGGAATGTTCAGTCAATATACATATACAATATACAGATTAAAATGAGTAACAGTGAGGTACAATGCAGACATGAGATGAGGTACAAAACTTAGGGTTATGAATGTAGTGCAAATCTCTTTAATAATAGATAAATATAAAGTGTGTTAAGTGTCTAAAGTGAGTAAAGTGAGTGGTAAGGTGAGTGTTTGTTTAAAGTGAGTGTGTACATGTGGATGTGTGTGCAGTGAGTGTAGATGATGGGTTGTTACATAGTGTCATTGTCATTGAGCATCCTGATGGCCTGGGGATAGAAGCTCCTTCTGAGTCTCTCTGTACTGGCAATGAGACTCCGGTAGCGCTTGCCTGACCGCAGCAGTGCAAAGAGGCAGTTGTTTGGGTGACTAGAGTCTTTGGTTATTCTCTTAGCCTTGGCCCTGTTATAAATGTCCTGGAAGCCCACCTCCAATTGTGCGTTCGGCTGAACGGGCCACGCTCTCTGTAGTCTGCTGTGTAGAGAGATGGATGGAGCTCCCAGGCGTAGAGACTGCAGTGACAGTGTGCTCTGTAGTGTAGAGATGGATTGCGCATCAGAAAACAGATCCTGCAGCTGTCAGTGCAGCAGGACATATCTCAGTAAATCTCTGACACATCGCTTTGTCCTGCAGACCACTGGAGGACTGTATGGAACCACCCCCCCCCCCCCCCCCCCCCCCGGGTAGAACGCTCAACAGTGGCTGAGCATGACGTATCTGAACCTGAGTGAGTGTGTGTGTGTGTGTGTGTGTGTGTGTGTGTGTGTGTGTGTGTGTGTGTGTGTGTGTGTGTGTGTGTGTGTGTGTGTGTTTGTTGTAGATACCCCTTTTTTTCATACCCAAAGTACATTTGGATACTTGTCGATACAAGTACCCAAAATGTGTGTGTGCGTGTGTGTGGGTGTGTGCAGAGTCTATGTGGGTGTGTGGGTGTGAGAAAGAGAGAGACAGAGAGTGAAAAAGAGAGAGAGAGATTAGTTTAAAGATAAATAAAAAGGACTAGGAGTACGGGTCATTCTTCACCGGGCACGCTCGGGGACCCATTTGTCCTCGCCGGGGGGGCTGCAGGGTGAGGGATGAGGGGGGGGGGGGGGGGGGGGTTGCAGGCTGAGGGATGAGGACCATGAGTCTGGAGCTCCTAGCCGTCCATGAGCACCCAGGATGGATAAGAGGGGGGGGGGGGGGCAGATCAGGAGATCATCAGATTGGAGGAGACTTTTATTTTTTATGTAAATTAGGGCTGGGACTTTATCGCATTAATTTCAATTAATTAACTACAGAAAGAATCTAAAAGTAAAAAACAATGTATGCATTTAATCGCATGATGGTTTTTCTTTATTGTGTAAGAAGAATGTTACCTTTCAAAGGAGACCAGACTCATGCATGTGCTCTAATTAAATAGTATAATAAAATTGATCTGTTGGTCTGTGTAGTAGCTAATACAGGATTTTGCTGCTTAAACGTATGTATATATTCATTGATTCACTTGTATACCAACATTTATTTGAATTGAAAAATGTTGCTTTTCTCATCAAATATTGATATGCGATTAAAATGTGATACATTTCGATTAATTAACTATAAAGCCTCAAATTATTTCGATAAACATTTTGTATCGAGTCCCACCACTAATATAAATATGAAATCCACGTGGGATTCTTGTATGTATTCAGAGATACATACAACTCATAAGGCATATACGCTTCTATATATAGTATATATAAGCTTGGCTGTTAAATTAAACATATTTTTTTGTGGAGGATAAATGAAATCGGTGTTGTAAGGCATAAAATATATACAGTACATAATATATATACTGTATATCTCAAATATATGTCACATATACACTGTAGAGGATAAAAGGCATATAATATAATATAATATATGTATATGTCAAGTCAAGTCAAGTCAAGAGTTTTAATTGTCACGGCATACAGGTATACAATGAAATGCGGGTGGTCTTGCCCGCGACGATGTGCAATACAGTGGTACAACATATAATAGAATCCAATAAAAATACGGTGGTACAACATATAATAGAATCCAATAAAAACAACAGTGCAATAAACAGGTAACATGGTGTGACATCTCGGTATCTGTACATAGTATTTACAGAGCATATAGGACATGCTAGGTAGCTTTAGTAGTGCAATACACTGTTCCTGTTGTTATACTAATTTAAAGTGGCCTTTCCTCTTGGCCATAAGTGTGCGTGTGTGTGGCATGAGTGTTAAAGTGGCTGCTAGTGTGTGAGCGTGCTCAGTGTGCGTGTCGTGTGTGTGCTTGTGTGTGCTTGTGTGTGGATAGTTCAGTTTCTGTGGCTCTCAATGTTCATTGTTCAAGGCTCTGATGGCCTGGGGGAAGAAGCTGAGCCTAAGCCTCTCCGTCCTAGTAGCTGGGGTTCGCAGGCGTCTGCCTGACCTCAGCAGCTGGAACAGGCTGTTATTGGGGTGGTGGGGGTCTTTCATTATTCTGCAGGCTCTGGATTTGCACCTCTTGTTGTATAGAACCTGCAGGGTAGGTAGCGCAATACCCGTGGTACGCTCGGCTGAGCGCACCACTCTCTGTAGGGCCTTCTTGTCCTGTGCCGTGCTGTTTCCATACCAGGCAGTGATGTTTCCGGTCAAGATGCTCTCTACAGCTCCTGAGTAGAAGGACTGGAGTATCTTCCCCGATACTCTGAACTTCCTTAACTGTCTCAGGTGGTAGAGGCGCTGCTTCGCTTTCTTTACTACTGTGTCTATGTGTGTTGACCATGTCAGATCCTCTGAGATGTGGACCCCCAGGTACTTGAAGCTGCTCACCCTGTCCACGGTAGCCCCGTTAATCATCAGTGGTGTGTGTGTCTCCTGCTGTCCTCTCCTATAATCCACGATCAGCTCCTTGGTTTTACCAATGTTCAGGAGCAGGCTGTTGTCCTGGCACCAACGTTCCAGTACCTCAACCTCCTCCCGGTAGGCCTTCTCGTCGTTGTCCGAGATCAGCCCCACCACCACCGTGTCGTCTGCGAACTTCACTATGGAGTTGGAGCTGAACTTGGCCACACAATCGTGTGTGTAGAGTGAGTACAGCAGGGGGCTTAGAACACAGCCCTGGGGGGACCCGATGCTCAGGGTGATGGTGTTGGAGGGATGAGGACCATGAGTCTGGAGCTCCTAGCCGTCCATGAGCACCCAGGATGGATGAGAGGGGGGGGGGGGGCAGATCAGGAGATCATCAGATTGGAGGAGACTTTTATTTTTTATGTAAATTAGGGCTGGGACTTTATCGCATTAATTTCAATTAATTAACTACAGAAAGAATCTAAAAGTAAAAAACAATGTATGCATTTAATCGCATGATGGTTTTTCTTTATTGTGTAAGAAGAATGTTACCTTTCAAAGGAGACCAGACTCATGCATGTGCTCTAATTAAATAGTATAATAAAATTGATCTGTTGGTCTGTGTAGTAGCTAATACAGGATTTTGCTGCTTAAACGTATGTATATATTCATTGATTCACTTGTATACCAACATTTATTTGAATTGAAAAATGTTGCTTTTCTCATCAAATATTGATATGCGATTAAAATGTGATACATTTCGATTAATTAACTATAAAGCCTCAAATTATTTCGATAAACATTTTGTATCGAGTCCCACCACTAATATAAATATGAAATCCACGTGGGATTCTTGTATGTATTCAGAGATACATACAACTCATAAGGCATATACGCTTCTATATATAGTATATATAAGCTTGGCTGTTAAATTAAACATATTTTTTTGTGGAGGATAAATGAAATCGGTGTTGTAAGGCATAAAATATATACAGTACATAATATATATACTGTATATCTCAAATATATGTCACATATACACTGTAGAGGATAAAAGGCATATAATATAATATAATATATGTATATGTCAAGTCAAGTCAAGTCAAGAGTTTTAATTGTCACGGCATACAGGTATACAATGAAATGCGGGTGGTCTTGCCCGCGGCGATGTGCAATACAGTGGTACAACATATAATAGAATCCAATAAAAATACGGTGGTACAACATATAATAGAATCCAATAAAAACAACAGTGCAATAAACAGGTAACATGGTGTGACATCTCGGTATCTGTACATAGTATTTACAGAGCATATAGGACATGCTAGGTAGCTTTAGTAGTGCAATACACTGTTCCTGTTGTTATACTAATTTAAAGTGGCCTTTCCTCTTGGCCATAAGTGTGCGTGTGTGTGGCATGAGTGTTAAAGTGGCTGCTAGTGTGTGAGCGTGCTCAGTGTGCGTGTCGTGTGTGTGCTTGTGTGTGCTTGTGTGTGGATAGTTCAGTTTCTGTGGCTCTCAATGTTCATTGTTCAAGGCTCTGATGGCCTGGGGGAAGAAGCTGAGCCTAAGCCTCTCCGTCCTAGTAGCTGGGGTTCGCAGGCGTCTGCCTGACCTCAGCAGCTGGAACAGGCTGTTATTGGGGTGGTGGGGGTCTTTCATTATTCTGCAGGCTCTGGATTTGCACCTCTTGTTGTATAGAACCTGCAGGGTAGGTAGCGCAATACCCGTGGTACGCTCGGCTGAGCGCACCACTCTCTGTAGGGCCTTCTTGTCCTGTGCCGTGCTGTTTCCATACCAGGCAGTGATGTTTCCGGTCAAGATGCTCTCTACAGCTCCTGAGTAGAAGGACTGGAGTATCTTCCCCGATACTCTGAACTTCCTTAACTGTCTCAGGTGGTAGAGGCGCTGCTTCGCTTTCTTTACTACTGTGTCTATGTGTGTTGACCATGTCAGATCCTCTGAGATGTGGACCCCCAGGTACTTGAAGCTGCTCACCCTGTCCACGGTAGCCCCGTTAATCATCAGTGGTGTGTGTGTCTCCTGCTGTCCTCTCCTATAATCCACGATCAGCTCCTTGGTTTTACCAATGTTCAGGAGCAGGCTGTTGTCCTGGCACCAACGTTCCAGTACCTCAACCTCCTCCCGGTAGGCCTTCTCGTCGTTGTCCGAGATCAGCCCCACCACCACCGTGTCGTCTGCGAACTTCACTATGGAGTTGGAGCTGAACTTGGCCACACAATCGTGTGTGTAGAGTGAGTACAGCAGGGGGCTTAGAACACAGCCCTGGGGGGACCCGATGCTCAGGGTGATGGTGTTGGAGGTCTGACCCCCCACCCTGACCGCCTGGGGTCTTTCACTCAGAAAGTCCAGTACCCAGGCGCTCAGGGCGGAGCTCAGACCTAGCTCGATCAGCTTGTCCACCAGTCTGGTGGGGACTATGGTGTTGAACGCTGAGCTGTAGTCAATGAACAACAGTCTCACATAGCCCCCCTTCTGACGGTCAAGGTGGGAGAGAGTGCTGTGCAGTACCTGGGAGACCGCGTCGTCAGTTGACCTGTTTGTCCTGTATGCAAATTGCATAGGGTCCATATCACTGGGGAGGGAGGCACAAATGTGGTCCTTGACCAGCCTCTCGAAACATTTCATGACCACAGAGGTGAGTGCCACCGGTCTGTAGTCATTTGGACATGTTGGGGAGGGTTTCTTCGGTACAGGGATGATGGTAGACATCTTGAAGCAGGCAGGGACCACTGACTCCGCCAGGGATTGATTAAATATGGCGGTGAACACCGGGGCAAGCTGGTTTGCACAGGACTTAAGTATGCGTCCTGTTATACCATCTGGGCCAGCAGCCTTCCTGGTGTTCACCTGCATAAATGCTCTTCTCACACTGTGTTCCGACAACGAGAGAGCGCCCCTGCCCCCCCGCGGTTGCCCCCCCCCCCTCCACAACAGCCGGTGCACCAGTGACGTCACGAGCCAGAGGACTAGCGGCGACACTGTCTACAACGAACCGAGCGTAGAAGGAGTTGAGTTTGTCCGCGAGAGAGGCGTCGTCGCTCCCCATTGAGGGGGCGCTGACTTTGTAGTCAGTTATTGTCTTCAGTCCCCTCCACAAGCCTCTTGTGTCGTTTTGTGCCATTTGTGTCTCCAGTTTCTCAGCATATGTCCTCTTAGCAAGTTTAACAGCCTTGCGCAGAGTGTAGACTGAAGCCTTGTACTCTTCCATATTTCCTTACTCTCTGCCCAGGTTATAAGCCGTGGTGCGTGAGTTCAGGGCTGCTCTAATAGTGCTGTCCACCCAAGGTTTCTGGTTTGGGAAAACCCGCGCCTTCTTTGTGAGGACAATACCGTCAGCTACTGTTGTTATGTAACTCACAACGGTATCAGCGTACTCGCTGACGTCACTGGCGCTTCCTTTAAACATGTCCCAGTCTGTGTCTTCGAACGCATCCCGGAGCGTGGCCTCTGATTTGTCAGACCACTTTTTTGTCTCACGTGACACGACGACGTCACGCGATCTTTGTTTGTATGCAGGGATTAAAAAAATGGAGTCGTGATCGCTCGCGCTTGCAGCACCCATCAGTGGCGGAGCCGCTACAGCCTTGTAGCCGGCTCTGAACGGGGTGTAACAGTGGTCGAGTGTGTTTCCCCATCTTGTGGAGCAGGCGATGTGCTGAAAAAAGGACGGCATCACTTTTTTCAGATTCGCCTGGTTGAAGTCACCAGCCACTATCATCGCGGCTTCCGGATGCTTGATCTGTTGTTTGTTGAGGTGGTTGTGTAATTCCACCAGCGCTTTGCCAGTATTTGCCTGTGGGTGGATATATACGACGGACATGATGACCGCAGTGAACTCACAGGGTAGGTGGAACAGACGGCACAGGATTGAGAGATGTTCCATATCTGGGGAGCATGAACTTGAGAGGACATGTACTTCTTTGGGATTAACCCAGAGATTGTTCGTGAGGATGCAGACCCCACCTCCGATGCTCTTCCCAGAGGCTGCCGTGCGATCTGCTCTCATGACGGTGAAGTTGTCCGATGGAGAGACGCTGTTGTCCGGCGTCTCTGGCTTGAGCCATGTCTCCGTGAAACACATGATGTTAACGTCTCTCATCTCCCGTTGGAATCGGACCCTTGCTCTCAAGTCGTCCATCCTTCCCTCCAACGAACGTGCATTCGCCAGAAAGATGGATGGAATTGCTGGACGGTAAGCAGATCTTTTTAATCTAAGTCTGATACCTCCTCGTCTTCCTCTATGCCTCTTTCTGCCGTTTCCTTTGTTGCCGTTCTCCCGCTTGATTTCTGTTAGCCATTCTGGGCATAAAGTGTCTCCAAACTCCTCTTTGAGTCCGGAGTTTAGGTCCATGTGTGTGTGTGTGTCACATTTGTGTAATTTCCTACACACCTTATAGCAGGGCTATTCAACTGGCGGCCCGCGGGCCAGATCCGGCCCGCGGGATGATTCTGACCGGCCCGCCAAATATTACATGATAATAAAAAAAAATTAAAAAAAATTAAAAAAATATATAGTTTTAGTTAATAGTTTTTTTTTACTTTTTTTTTTTCATGTCAACGTTAACACGCACAATTGAGCCAAAAGTCACTCAATTAATGACAGATTTCATTGATAAATTGAGGGAAAACTTTGCAAGTCGATTTGATGAATTTGACATGTCCAGAGAATTGATGCATTTTGTGAGCAACCCATTTGCCAATGTAGCTGCTATTTCCACAAAAGGACAAGAGTTCCTTGCATCACTTCACATTGATGAAGGTCTCCTGCAACTTGAAATAATTGACATGCAAGCATCATCTGCTCTGAAGCAGGCACTTGAGAATGAATCCACCACAACATTTTGGATAAAGTGTATTCATGTCAAGACATTCCCCAAAATAAAAACGCTGGCAATATCTGTGCTAACAATGTTTGGCTCAACATACACCTGTGAATCCAGTTTCTCTCACATGAATGCCATTAAAACAAGCAACGTGACTCCTTGACAAATGAGCATTTGCATCACTGTTTGCGGGTAGCCCTCACTTCCAATGAACCCTCTTTCTCTGCCATTGCCCAGTCAAATAAGTGCAATCGCTCTCATTAGATGTGTGTATGTAGGCTAGGCCTGTCTGCCCCCCACCCCCCTGATGTTTGAGAGTTAAGAGTGGACAATAAGTGCTAATAAGATGCTGTGATTTGCTGTTGTTGCACAGACATGAAGCACTTTTTCATAAGCTCAGCTGCACTATAAATGTGTTTTTTTGTTCAAGTGTTGATGTTAGAATGTTCATGCACTTGTTTGTTTTTAATTTTATTTTTATATTGAAATGTTGAAGAGGAGATGTTGCAGTTGTTGCAAAGTCATAAATTAAGCACTTTCTGCAGGAGATGTTGCAGATGTGGCACATAAATTAATCACTTTTTTTGAAAAGTATACTACTTTTGCAATGTAGTTAAATAAAAGTTGTGAAAATGTGGTTGCGTGTTGTGTCAAGTGTACATATATTCATAGCACGGGGAGGCGCCGTGGCAGTCCGGCCCCTGGCCCCTTGGGTTTCTGACAATGTGGCCCCCTGAACAATTTAGTTGAATAGCCCTGCCTTATAGTTTCAGAAAATGATCCTAATATCAATGTATTACTCGGGCAGAGAGGGGGAGGAGGGAGATTAAAATGGGGAGGGAGGTGGAAGGAGGGAGGTAGGGCAAGAGACAGAGGGAGGGAGGGAGAGAGAGAGAGAGAGAGAGAGAGAGAGAGAGAGAGAGAGAGAGAGAGAGAGAGAGAGAGAGAGAGAGAGAGAGAGAGAGAGAGAGAGGCAGCGCATGAACCGGACATTAGGGTAGGTTATAACGCGTGTAGCACGCAAAATGTTTCCTTTTTTGTCAATACACACACCCACTAGGGCTAGGCTATGCGACGCGTGCCCCACTCATTTAATATATAGTGCAAATTAAGTGTTCAAATGAAGGCATCCAATAATAGATTAACCATTGTCTTACCTTAATGCAGCAAAATGCAACGTTTCGTCTTGGTATCAATGATCTTTTCTGCTTTAACTTTGTCTGTGAGATCACTTTCAATGTGAAGTAGACTGGCGCATTGTTGTTCTTAGTCAGTTTTGGATGTGATGTGCCTCATTGCTTAGAAAGACCGTTCACAACTTGAATCACAAGTTGCGGTGCTGACAGCAATGAAGGGAACGTTTTTCGTAATTTAGATCTCATCATGCTTTGAAAACAATGTACATACAGTAGCTCTAAAAAGTTTCCACAATTTGATGAACTCGGACTCTCATCATGTCCTCTTAGAGCAAGCCCTTGTTTGCCAAGATAAGGCAACATATAGCCTCAGGTGATCCGTAGTTATGCCCAGGGGCAGCCCGGTGCAGCTCCTAAATTACTTTGTTTATATGCCTTGGAAAAATACCCTATATCCATTTAGCTTTTAGAAATTTTACTCAAAATAGTGCGCTGGTGTTCGCTACAAAGCGATCGGCGGGCGGAGATTCGGAACGCAGATGTTTGCTTTACTCGGCCTGCGGGATCAGGATGATCATGTGAATGATGTGATTGGCTACATTATTTAACCTGAGCCTATGCGTGATTGGTTACTGCCTGTACCTGGAATGTTAAACACCGCCACCTAGCCGACTGACACCTTCGTCGTTGACACCTCGGCCAGCGGGCTGCAGCACAAGACACACACAATAGCCAGCAGCCCGCGCACATATATTATATATACATTTCAAAATTCCCAGCATAATATTTTGGGTACACCTGGACAAGAGGCAGGGGAACTATGTGAGAATGCTATTCATCGACTACAGCTCGGCATTCAATACCATAGTCCCCTCCATACTCATAGCCAAGCTCAGGGACCTGGGCTTGGGCTATGACCTCTGCCAGTGGGTCTTGGACTTCCTGACTGGCAGACCCCAGGTGGTGAGAGCAGGCAACTGCACCTCCTCATCCATCACCCTCAACATAGGGGCCCCCCAGGGCTGTGTTCTGAGTCCCCTCCTCTACTCCCTGTACACACACGACTGTGTGGCTCAGCGGAGTAGCAATACAATCATCAAATTTGCTGACGACACAGTGGTGGTGGGCCTGATCTCTGCCAACGACGAGAGGGCCTACCTGGAAGAGGTCAAGGTCCTGGCGGGATGGTGCCAGGAAAACAGCCTCTCCCTGAACGTCAGCAAAACAAAGGAGATGATTGTGGACTTCAGGAGGTCGGGGGTCAAGGACTACAGCCCCCTCAGCATCGACGGGGCACCGGTTGAGAGAGTCAACAGCTTTAAGTACCTCGGAGCCTACATATCCGAGGACTTGGCATGGACCACACACATTGACAGTGTTGTGAAGAAGGCACGACAACGCCTCTACTTCCTCAGGCGCCTAAGGAAGTTCCAAGTCAGCCAGAAGATCCTTAAGAACTTCTACTCATGTACAATAGAGAGCATCTTGACCGGCAACATCACCTCCTGGTTTGGGAATAGCACTGCACAAGACCGAAGCAGACTACAAAGAGTGACACGTTCAGCCGAACGCACAATTGGAGGGGGGCTCCCCACCCTCCAGAACATTTACAACAAGCGTTGCAGGGGCAAGGCTAGGAGAATCATTAAAGACTCCAGTCACCCGAACAACTGCCTCTTTGAACTGCTGCGGTCAGGCAAGCGATACCGGAGTCTCAAGGCGAGCACAGAAAGACTCAGAAGAAGCTTCTATCCCCAGGCCATCAGGCTGCTAAACGAACAATGAATGAACACTACACAACAACAACCACCAAACGCACATAGCACACACATCCACACGCACACACTCACTTTAAACAAACACACTGTAGCACCCACTCCACACACTTTATAGCACACACCCACTTTAAACAAACACACTGTAGCACCCACTCCCCACACTTTATATTTATGGATGAAGGATTGCACTACAACTCGTACACCTTACTGTAAATTGTACCTAAAATTGTACCTCATCCCATTTCTGCTTTGCACTAGATAGTACTGTACATTAGTACACTGCATAGTATTGTGTATTGTATATTATATGGTAACTCAGAACATTGTACATATGTCTATACCGAACACTGTGACCTCATTTTTCTTCTTCTAAATTCATGCTATATTATGTTATTATGTTATTTGATACTATCTTGTCTAGCACAGTCTCTGGAGCGTAACAGTAAGAAGCATTTTGTATGAAAGTATTCTGTACTTCTGTATGACAACTATTAAAGAACTTGAACTTGAACTTGAACTTGAACTAGCCTGGCCGCGTGAACACTTTAGGCAACCAACATGCGCTTCTGCGTTTCTCTGATTGGCCAAGCGCGGCTCCCCCTTAAGCTCCAGGAGAGAGGAGAGAGGCTGAAAACCTGCAGTTCTTGCCCAACTGATGGGAGCCGAATCCGGATCAGATTTTTCTGATGAATACCACCAAAACATGGAGGTCCCGAACGCATGGAAGTATTGATTGCGCCGTAACGAATCATTAAAAAAATATACCGGTATATTTTTTAATGATTCATTACGGCGCAATCAATACCTCCATGCGTTCGGGACCTCCATGTTTTGGGGGTATTCATCAGAAAAATCTGATCCGGATTCGGCTCCCATCAGTCGGGCAAGAACTGCGGGTTTTCAGCCTCTCTCCTCTCTCCTGGAGCTTAAGGGGGAGCTTAGTATTCCTGCCTCTGAGGAGCTTGTCGCGGCTCATGTGCATGCGCGCGCTCGGCCAATCAGAGCAATTCAGAGCAACGCAGAAGCGCATGTTGGTTGCCTAAAGTGTTCACGCAGCCTGGCCTTATATACCCACCGCCTATGGAGAGAGAGGGAGGGAGGAGAGAGAGAGAGAGAGAGAGAGAGAGAGAGAGAGAGAGAGAGAGAGAGAGAGAGAGAGAGAGAGAGAGAGAGAGAGAGAGCGGGAGGGAGAGAGAGAGGGATAGATAGGAGGAGGGAGGGGTAAAGGTTGAACCACGGTAGGACAGTCTCTTGTCGGATCCATTATTGAGTGACGGACCATTCATGTGTTGACTGAGACCACCTGGGGGCCTCCGGGGGAGGGGAGGGGAGGGTGTGTTTGTTTATCAGCGCGCAGGGAGGTGGGGGTGTATCAGTAGGGTAGAGATGCACATTAGGGTGATTGAAGGAAACTGATGGCGCACTTCCAGACAGTGTCAGTGTCTCTGGACGGCTCGGTCCACCCCCCCTCCTCTCTCCCTCCTCTCTCTCTCTCTCTCTCTCTCTCTCTCTCTCTCTCTCTCTCTCTCTCTCTCTCTCTCTCTCTCTCTCTCTCTCCATCTCTCTCTTTCTCTTACTCTGTATAGTGGCCCGCCCAATCCATTTTCATCACTGCCGTCAGCGGTATGAGTGGTCACCGATACAAGTCCTCCTTCCGGTTAGATTCAAGTGTTTATCATACCGGTAAACTGTACGACGGCGTTCGGCGTCGTGTCGACCGGCGTGCTCCTCTGAAGACAGAGTTGGAATGTTCGCTCAAAGTGCCGCCGTGAATGTTTGTCCAAGCGCTGCGTTTCGCTGTG
This sequence comes from Notolepis coatsorum, assembly GCF_963971535.1. NCBI lineage: Eukaryota > Metazoa > Chordata > Actinopteri > Aulopiformes > Paralepididae > Notolepis > Notolepis coatsorum. The sequence goes on along the minus strand of NW_028169194.1, from coordinate 238,176 downwards.
CTGAAACACGTTTCCACGCGGCGCCAAAGCCAACGCCGATCTCTGCATGGAATCAACGCGGTCAAATTCCATGGCGGCCATTTTAAGGTGAGCCAGACAGTTGGCCATTCACACATTCTGATTTGAAAGGGAAAGGCTGTTCTCTCCCTCCGTCCTTTTATCGCCCGTCAAAGCGGACTCCCTCGCGGCGACACTGTCTACACCGAACCGAGCGTAGAAGGAGTTGAGTTTGTCCGCGAGAGAGGCGTCGTCGCTCCCCATTGAGGGGGCGCTGACTTTGTAGTCAGTTATTGTCTTCAGTCCCCTCCACAAGCCTCTTGTGTCGTTTTGTGCCATTTGTGTCTCCAGTTTCTCAGCATATGTCCTCTTAGCAAGTTTAACAGCCTTGCGCAGAGTGTAGACTGAAGCCTTGTACTCTTCCATATGTGACCCCGACCAGTGCTATAGCCTACATGTCTATTTTTTCATTTTCCAGATTTTTCCAGATTGTGAAAGTACAGAATGTAAGCTTTCAAATGATGTGTCATACTTTGAAATCTGAGAATGTTATTATTGTGATGTGCTAATTTTAAATCTTGTAGCAGTCTTTTTTCCCCAGAGACCTAAGCAGAGAAAACAGCTCTTAAAGATTTGACACCTTTTGCCAGGATTCTGCTGGGCGTAAACAATACCTCCCAGCCACACCTCTCCCCTGAATAGTATTAACATAATTAAGTGCTGTGACAGTCATGCTGACAGATCAGATACAAAATCAAACATTTTCTATTGTAGTAGTAATATAACTACTAGTCTGAATAATGTATATTTCAGTTATTGAATTGAAAACCTTTATTTATGTATTCCAATATCTGTTTTATTGATTAATGATATATTTTGAAAGAATGCAGGTTATAGCTGTATAAAACAAATGTCTGTCCCATTGTACCAATCAATGGGATATATTGCATGTTGGCTATAATGATTTTATAAAAAAGAGAGAGATTAAATGCATGGCCATATATTTATACATTCATGTGACATCACAGCATATTCTTTGTATAGCCCAGTGTTTCCTGAAAACAGATATGTACAGTGTTCAGGTTATACATCTATCATTACACAATTACAACCAAAATAGGAAGAAATTATGTTGACCGCAGGGAATTGTAATGCATAGTTGGTAGAACTGGCCAGCGGAGTGATAGACACAAGCCTCATTATTATCATTATCATTGTTCCAACCTTTCATGTGACAACTGGATGAAAATCAGCAGACAATATCAAATCAATTCAAGAGGTTTATTAGTCACATACATACCAGGGCATACAGTGAAATGCGGGTGGTCATGCCCGCATCGATTGTGCAATAATACTAATAATAAAATACATAAACAGGTAATAAGAAGGCATAAGATGTGCATGATAAAAATAGACATGCTAATACAGTTTCAACTCTGTCATTATGCTATACTACAATAATCTAAACTATACAAGAACCACATCGGTTCTTTCCTTTAAAGTGACCTTTCCATTTAGTTTAAAGTGACATTTTTTTTAATTCATTGCATATCATACCAGGGCATACAGTGAAATGCGGGTGGTCATGCCCGCATCGATTGCGCAATAATACTAATAATAAAATACATAAACAGGTAATAAGAAGGCATAAGATGTGCATGATAAAAATAGACATGCTGTCATTATGCTATACTACAATAATCTAAACTATACAAGAACCACATCGGTTCTTTCCTTTAAAGTGACCTTTCCATTTAGTTTAAAGTGACATTTTTTTTTATTCATTGCATACCAGGGCATACAGTGAAATGCGGTTGGCCATGCCCGCTACGATTGTGCAATAAAACAATAGTAATAAAAATATAATGTACATGTATGATGTACCGGTACAACAATACAATTCTTCTATGTCCCTATGCTATACTAGTACTACTATACTATCAAGTCAAGTCAAGAATGCAATAATAAGATTCCAATAGGATGAGAATGCGACATTGTGCAATAATACAAGTAATAAGAACAAGTAATAAGAATAAGACATATCAGGTATATGTACATGAGTTTTACAAAAGCTTTTACTCTACAAGAACCACTCCTGTTCTTGTTTAATTTTTTTAAAGTGACCTTACATTGTGAGCGTGTGCAGCATGAGTGTGTGTGTGTGTGTTCATGTTAAAGTGACTGCTAGTACAGTGTGTGTGTGTGTGTGTGTGTGTGTGCTCTACATCCATGTGTCTAACATCGTACAGTCTTCTTGTTCTGAGGTGCTCTAGATGTTGGGAGTGGGCATGTAATGTCTTTTGCGTCATCAGAACAGTATTGTCTTATCTCCTTATAAAGATATTCCTGTCGGTCATTGTCTAGACCAGGTGGGGGGAGGACAGGAAAACCAGAGATGGTTGGGTAGCGTTTTGGGTCTTTCAACAGCTGAAACGTGAATGGCTCTGTATCGTCACAGTGTAATTTCGCCGTCACCATGCCAGGACTGTTGGCATCGAAGCTGAAGTGCTGGTATTTCTTTATTTGTGGGAATCTTTTGAAGAAGCCTCCGAGATGTTGCTGCCAGTCGTGGCTTGGAACATAAACTGTGCCATCTTCGCGACCGACAAGTTGGGGGATATTGACTCCTTTCACTGCAGAGCTTTTCCTGACGATGTCTGCGATGCCTGCCAGGGTGTCGACCGCAGTCTTCCTGTAAACCTGCTTTATCAAACCAAAGCACCAGTCGGGGCCAAATTTAGTGTGGCCTGCAATTAGGAAGTGGAGAGCAAGCTGCAGGTGAAGTTTGTGAATAGTACGCCACGCAAAATACCACAAGACATAATTGTTTTTATTTTGCCCGGAGCAATTGTCGCAGTGCAGGTCCACTGATTTTTCTCCAACTCCATAGTTGGTGAAGAAATGATCCACATAGCTGATAACGGCATTGCTGCCTTTACCAGTTGACATCCCTTCATCAATTAGGTAATTCACTTGCTTCGTCAGCCCTTCACAGTGGACACCGAACAGGCCACATTTGCGCGGTGTTTGAAAAAAGATGGGACCCACTTGAAAAGGGTGAGATGGAAAATGAACCTGCAGGACAGAGAAAGAAGAAAAAGAAAAAAGGACATTGAAATAAGGGACATTGAAATAAGGGAACAGGGGAGGAAATTAGGCCACTTTACTAGCCAAATGCAAGTATTTTTTATGTTTGGCGAGTGATTCATGAAAAAATACTGCTAAAACTATAAGGAACTATTTTTACATTAAAAATTCTCCTCTCTTTTCCTATTCTCTCCTCTCTTCTCCTATTTTCTCTCTCCTCTCTCCTCCCACTCTCATCTTATCTAAATACACTCCAAATACAACTCAAACGTTCCTGTAAGTTTTCCTTTAACAACAAAAAGCAACATTATATTGGATATTCACCTGCTGTGCGTAATCAAAGCTGTAGTGCATCGTGATATCTCTGCTTGCAGGTGGGGAGGGGCCTAGCGACAGATCCATGTTCTCAGCGCATGTGCGCTTTGTGGCGGCAGTCATCTCCTGCAACAGCTCGCGTTCTCTGTCAACAAGGGCCAGATGTTTTAACTGCACCTGGATGAAAGCATGAATGAAAGAAAACGTTATTTAACAGATTGCAGAATGGGTACAACACAGTACGGCTCAATACACACACACACACACACACGGCTAATGAGGTGGCAGTGCTCAGTTATCCTCAGGTTATCCTAATGTCATGTGTGTTGAAGCTAGGGCTGGGCGATATGGCCTAAATATGATATCACGATATTTTCTGACCTTTCGGCGATACACGATACACATCACGATGTTTTTCTTTTTTTCCCCAAACAATTCATTATGAGGCTTACCAAGACAGTATTCGAGTTTGCAAGCTAACATTAAAGACAAAATAAAATACCCATGCATTTAGCATTTTTATATTATATATTAGATTTAGATTATTGGATTATTAGATTATATATTGCATATATTTAGCAATGAGATATTATATGATTTAGATATGAAATATGATTAATTGAAAATGGGGGACCCTGATGTAAACAAGACGAAAGTCTTTCTCTGGTCTGCATCCCCTTAACAATTGTATGTATTGAGCTGTACTGTACCCATTCTGCAATATGTTAATACAGTTTTAAATCAATCAATCAATCAATCAATAAATAGCATTTTAGCATTTTTATGAAACTACTGTATATTTGTATGTCTCTAAATGTTTTGATGAATTGAAAATGGAGGACCCTTATGTAAAAAAGGCGAAAGTCTTTTTCTGGTCTTCATCCTCCAGTCCACTGTTGTTGTATTGAGCTGTACTGTATTGTACCCATTCTATGTCGTCATCGGACGTTGCTATGTTTGGGTAAATACTAGGGATGCTCGATATTGGCTTTTTTACCGATACCGATATTCCGATATTGTCCAACTCTTAATTTCCGATACCGATATCAACCGATATCAACCGATACCGATATATGCAGGGTTTCCCCCCGCAAAAAACTGAATAATTTCAGGCAACTAATAATTTCACTGGATATATATATAACAAATATTGTTATTGTTTTTTTCTTTTTTTAAACCGATACCGATATTTTCCGATATCACATTTTACTGCCGATATCGGCCGATAATATCGGTCGGCCGATAATATCGGACATCCCTAGTAAATACTGTAAACAAGCCACTATGGACGGGGGTACAGGGGAATAGATGGTGGTAAAAAACAGTCTGTAGTGTAGTAGTGAAAGTAGACTGTACACACCTGGAGTTTCTCCACCTGCAACTTCTCTGGCCTTCCCGCGGCTTGCTGTAATTGGTTATTGTTGGAGTAGCATTGAGAACACAGATCTGTCCTGGGTTTTGTGATCATTATCTGCGGAAGGAGTGCTTTCCACAACCGAAGGAAGGATCTCTGACCAACAACACGAAATCCTGAAAAGACAAGTGTTTTTGTTAGATTGGTAGAATAAGAAAAAGTGGGAACCATGTGTGTGTGTGAGAGAGAAAGAAAGGGGTGGTTTTGTGACATACCTTCTATACTGCTGTAAAGGCGCCACAGGGCAGCTTTGGTCAGATTGGTTGGCAGTAACTTTGCAGTGAAATCCTTGTGACCAGCATGACGGCCAGGCAACACAATCGCATGGAGGACAGCAAAGTTGATCAGAAATTTCAACATTTTGGCATGTTCCAATAATGGACAACAGACACATGTCCCTTTCTCTTGGTGTCAACGACGCGGTGTCCAATCGGTTTTGGTAAATTAGCTCAACCGACAGTTTTTTTGAACAAGACAGGGCAGATCGTTCTGAATTTTCCTTTCGGCGCGCCTGGCACTTGCAGTGGAAAGAGTTTATCTTTCCGAGTTCCTCTTCTATTTCGCCCTCCACCGTTAAACCAGACATCTTTTCAACTGATCGCATGGTCGATTCAGCTGAAAAGCCCAATGCTACAGTTTCAACGCAAAGGTCTCCGTCTTCCTCTGTTTCACCATCGTCGGCAGGTTCGATTGGATCTGGGACAATTTCATCTGCGTCTTCATCTGCGTCTTCGGTCTCTTCATCGTCGGATAAAAGAGCTGGTGGCGGCTCACCTTCCGTGATGATCATGTAGTCCGTGATGTGGTCACTCATCGTCGCCGAGGAGTCTATACTCATTCCATCTCTTCCTCTATTAAGAGCAGCTGATAATTTTTGTGCGGCCATGTCGATGTTATCTAAGCAGCAAAAAAGTGTTCTCTGGGCTACAGGTGCTGTGAATATAAACACCACACCGTGTGGGGGCGTACCTCACATCAACAGCAGCCTTTCACATGCAAAAATAGGACAGCCCGAGGGAACTGCCCCCACAGCTTCGTGAGAGACGATCAGAGTATGTCTCAAGGAGCCATGTTTAAACACAATTTAAACACAATTAGAGTTATTATATATGTTCGCTGTTATACTAAATATGTTCTTCAACCCTCGAACTGTAAGTATATATATAAAAAAAAAAAAACGGAAATGAAAAAAAAAATAAAATAAAAAATTCTTTCTCTTCTCGTGAGGAACCTGGGTCGCCGAGTTGTAGGCGCGCACGCTGGGCGGAGTCACATATTTCCTGACTCTCTGCCCAGGTTATAAGCCGTGGTGCGTGAGTTCAGGGCTGCTCTAATAGTGCTGTCCACCCAAGGTTTCTGGTTTGGGAAAACCCGCGCCTTCTTTGTGAGGACAATACCGTCAGCTACTGTTGTTATGTAACTCACAACGGTATCAGCGTACTCGCTGACGTCACTGGCGCTTCCTTTAAACATGTCCCAGTCTGTGTCTTCGAACGCATCCCGGAGCGTGGCCTCTGATTCGTCAGACCACTTTTTTGTCTCACGTGACACGACGACGTCACGCAATCTTTGTTTGTATGCAGGGATTAAAAAAATGGAGTCGTGATCGCTCGCGCTTGCAGCACCCATCAGTGGCGGAGCCGCTACAGCCTTGTAGCCGGCTCTGAACGGGGTGTAACAGTGGTCGAGTGTGTTTCCCCATCTTGTGGAGCAGGCGATGTGCTGAAAAAAGGACGGCATCACTTTTTTCAGATTCGCCTGGTTGAAGTCACCAGCCACTATCATCGCAGCTTCCGGATGCTTGATCTGTTGTTTGTTGAGGTGGTCGTGTAATTCCACCAGCGCTTTGCCAGTATTTGCCTGTGGGTGGATATATACGACGGACATGATGACCGCGGTGAACTCACGGGGTAGGTGGAACGGACGGCACAGGATTGAGAGATGTTCCATATCTGGGGAGCATGAACTTGAGAGGACATGTACTTCTTTGGGATTAACCCAGATATTGTTCGTGAGGATGCAGACCCCACCTCCGATGCTCTTCCCAGAGGCTGCCGTGCGATCTGCTCTCAGGACGGTGAAGTTGTCCGATGGAGAGACGCTGTTGTCCGGCGTCTCTGGCTTGAGCCATGTCTCCGTGAAACACATGATGTTAACGTCTCTCATCTCCCGTTGGAATCGGACCCTTGCTCTCAAGTCGTCCATCCTTCCCTCCAACGAACGTGCATTCGCCAGAAAGATGGATGGAATTGCTGGACGGTAAGCAGATCTTTTTAATCTAAGTCTGATACCTCCTCGTCTTCCTCTATGCCTCTTTCTGCCGTTTCCTTTGTTGCCGTTCTCCCGCTTGATTTCTGTTAGCCATTCTGGGCATAAAGTGTCTCCAAACTCCTCACATTTGTGTAATTTCCTACACACCTTATAGTTTCAGAAAATGATCCTAATATCAATGTATTACTCGGGCAGAGAGGGGGAGGAGGGAGATTAAAATGGGGAGGGAGGTGGAAGGAGGGAGGTAGGGCAAGAGACAGAGGGAGGGAGGGAGGAGAGAGAGAGAGAGAGAGAGAGAGAGAGAGAGAGAGAGAGAGAGAGAGAGAGAGAGAGAGAGAGAGAGAGAGAGAGAGAGAGAGAGAGAGAGAGAGAGAGAGGCAGCGCATGAACCGGACATTAGGGTAGGTTATAACGCGTGTAGCACGCAAAATGTTTCCTTTTTGTCAATACACACACCCACTAGGGCTAGGCTATGCGACGCGTGCCCCACTCATTTAATATATAGTGCAAATTAAGTGTTCAAATGAAGGGACATCCAATAATAGATTAACCATTGTCTTACCTTAATGCAGCAAAATGCAACGTTTCGTCTTGGTATCAATGATCTTTTCTGCTTTAACTTTGTCTGTGAGATCACTTTCAATGTGAAGTAGACTGGCGCATTGTTGTTCTTAGTCAGTTTTGGAGGTGATGTGCCTCATTGCTTAGAAAGACCGTTCACAACTTGAATCACAAGTTGGCCGGTGCTGACAGCAATGAAGGGAAAGTTTTTCGTAATTTAGATCTCATCATGCTTTGAAAACAATGTACATACATGTAGCTCTAAAAAGTTTCCACAATTTGATGAACTCGGACTCTCATCATGTCCTCTTAGAGCAAGCCTTGTTTGCCAAGATAAGGCAACATATAGCCTCAGGTGATCCGTAGTTATGCCCAGGGGCAGCCCGGTGCAGCTCCTAAATTACTTTGTTTATATGCCTTGGAAAAATACCCTATATCCATTTAGCTTTTAGAAATTTTACTCAAAATAGTGCGCTGGTGTTCGCTACAAAGCGATCGGCGGGCGGAGATTCGGAACGCAGATGTTTGCTTTACTCGGCCTGCGGGATCTGGATGATCATGTGAATGATGTGATTGCTACATTATTTAACCTGAGCCTATGCGTGATTGGTTACTGCCTGTACCTGGAATGTTAAACACCGCACCTAGCCGACTGACACCTTCGTCGTTGACACCTCGGCCAGCGGCTGCAGCACAAGACACACACAATAGCCAGCAGCCCGCGCACATATATTATATATACATTTCAAAATTCCCAGCATAATTATTTTGGGTAGGCAAAGCCTAGCCTGGCCGCGTGAACACTTTAGGCAACCAACATGGCGCTTCTGCGTTTCTCTGTTTGGCCAAGCGCGGCTCCCCCTTAAGCTCCAGGAGAGAGGAGAGAGGCTGAAAACTGCAGTTCTTGCCCAACTGATGGAGCCGAATCCTGATCAGATTTTTTCGATGAATACCACCAAAACATGGAGGTCCCGAACGCATGGAAGTATTGATTGTGCCGTAACGAATCATTAAAAAATATACGTAACTGGAATATGTTGTGCCTTTACACATATGTTGGATTATGTAATTGGTTGTCATGATAAAAAATCGCGCGTTGTAGCCACCGGGTAAATCGCGTTTTTTTTTTTTTGTCATGACAAACCAATTACATAATCCAACATATGTGTAAAGGCACAACATATTCCAGTTAACGGTATATTTTTTTAATGATTCATTACGGCGCAATCAATACTTCCATGCGTTCGGGACCTCCATGTTTGGGGGTATTCATCAGAAAAATCTGATCCGGATTCGGCTCCATCAGTCGGGCAAGACTGCGGGTTTTTCAGCCTCTCTCCTCTCTCCTGGAGCTTAAGGGGGAGCTTAGTATTCCTGCCTCTGAGGAGCTTGTCGCGGCTCATGTGCATGCGCGCGCTCGCCAATCAGAGCAATTCAGAGCAACGCAGAAGCGCATGTTGGTTGCCTAAAGTGTTCACGCAGCCTGGCCTTATATACCCACCGCCTATGGAGAGAGAGGGAGGGAGGGAGAGAGAGAGAGAGAGAGAGAGAGAGAGAGAGAGAGAGAGAGAGAGAGAGAGAGAGAGAGAGAGAGAGAGAGAGAGCGGGAGGGAGAGAGAGAGGGATAGATAGGAGGAGGGAGGGGTAAAGGTTGAACCACGGTAGGACAGTCTCTTGTCTGATCCATTATTGAGTGACGGTCCATTCATGTGTTGACTGAGACCACCTGGGGGCCTCCGGGGGAGGGGAGGGGAGGGTGTGTTTGTTTATCAGCGCACAGGGAGGTGGGGGTTGTATCAGTAGGGTAGAGATGCACATTAGGTGATGAAGGAAACTGATGGCGCACTTCCAGACAGTGTCAGTGTCTCTGGACGGCTCGGTCCACCCCCTCCTCTCTCTCTCTCTCTCATCTCTCTCTCTCTCTCTCTCCTCTCTCTCTCTCTCTCTCATCTCTCTCCCCCTCTCTCTCTCTCTCTCTCTCTCATCTCTCAATTAAATTCAATTAAATCAAGGGGCTTTATTGACATGGGGAAACATACGTTTACATCTCTCTGTCTCTCTCTCTCCCTCTCCTCTCTCTCTCTCTCTCTCTCTCCTCTCTCTCTCTCTCTCTCTACTCTCTCTCTCTCTCATCTCTCTCTCTCTCTCTCTCTCCTCTCTCTCTCTCTCTCTCTCTCTCCATCTCTCTCTTTCTCTACTCTGTATAGTGGCCCGCCCAAATCCATTTTCATCACTGCCGTCAGCGGTATGAGTGGTCACCGATACAAGTCCTCCTTCCGGTTAGATTCAAGTGTTTATCATACCGGTAAACTGTACGACGGCGTTCGGCGTCGTGTCGACCGGCGTGCTCCTCTGAAGACAGAGTTGGAATGTTCGCTCAACGTGCCGCCGTGAATGTTTGTCCAAGCGCTGCGTTTCGCTGTGCTGAAACACGTTTCCACGCGGCGCCAAAGCCAACGCCGATCTCTGCATGGAATCAACGCGGTCAAATTCCATGGCGGCCATTTTAAGGTGAGCCAGACAGTTGGCCATTCACACATTCTGATTTGAAAGGGAAAGGCTGTTCTCTCCCTCCGTCCTTTTATCGCCCGTCAAAGCGGACTCCCTCGCGGCGACACTGTCTACACCGAACCGAGCGTAGAAGGAGTTGAGTTTGTCCGCGAGAGAGGCGTCGTCGCTCCCCATTGAGGGGGCGCTGACTTTGTAGTCAGTTATTGTCTTCAGTCCCCTCCACAAGCCTCTTGTGTCGTTTTGTGCCATTTGTGTCTCCAGTTTCTCAGCATATGTCCTCTTAGCAAGTTTAACAGCCTTGCGCAGATTGTAGACTGAAGCCTTGTACTCTTCCATATGTGACCCCGACCAGTGCTATAGCCTACATGTCTATTTTTTCATTTTCCAGATTTTTCCAGATTGTGAAAGTACAGAATGTAAGCTTTCAAATGATGTGTCATACTTTGAAATCTGAGAATGTTATTATTGTGATGTGCTAATTTTAAATCTTGTAGCAGTCTTTTTTCCCCAGAGACCTAAGCAGAGAAAACAGCTCTTAAAGATTTGACACCTTTTGCCAGGATTCTGCTGGGCGTAAACAATACCTCCCAGCCACACCTCTCCCCTGAATAGTATTAACATAATTAAGTGCTGTGACAGTCATGCTGACAGATCAGATACAAAATCAAACATTTTCTATTGTAGTAGTAATATAACTACTAGTCTGAATAATGTATATTTCAGTTATTGAATTGAAAACCTTTATTTATGTATTCCAATATCTGTTTTATTGATTAATGATATATTTTGAAATAATGCAGGTTATAGCTGTATAAAACAAATGTCTGTCCCATTGTACCAATCAATGGGATATATTGCATGTTGGCTATAATGATTTTATAAAAAAGAGAGAGATTAAATGCATGGCCATATATTTATACATTCATGTGACATCACAGCATATTCTTTGTATAGCCCAGTGTTTCCTGAAAACAGATATGTACAGTGTTCAGGTTATACATCTATCATTACACAATTACAACCAAAATAGGAAGAAATTATGTTGACCGCAGGGAATTGTAATGCATAGTTGGTAGAACTGGCCAGCGGAGTGATAGACACAAGCCTCATTATTATCATTATCATTGTTCCAACCTTTCATGTGACAACTGGATGAAAATCAGCAGACAATATCAAATCAATTCAAGAGGTTTATTAGTCACATACATACCAGGGCATACAGTGAAATGCGGGTGGTCATGCCCGCATCGATTGTGCAATAATACTAATAATAAAATACATAAACAGGTAATAAGAAGGCATAAGATGTGCATGATAAAAATAGACATGCTAATACAGTTTCAACTCTGTCATTATGCTATACTACAATAATCTAAACTATACAAGAACCACATCGGTTCTTTCCTTTAAAGTGACCTTTCCATTTAGTTTAAAGTGACATTTTTTTTAATTCATTGCATATCATACCAGGGCATACAGTGAAATGCGGGTGGTCATGCCCGCATCGATTGTGCAATAATACTAATAATAAAATACATAAACAGGTAATAAGAAGGCATAAGATGTGCATGATAAAAATAGACATGCTGTCATTATGCTATACTACAATAATCTAAACTATACAAGAACCACATCGGTTCTTTCCTTTAAAGTGACCTTTCCATTTAGTTTAAAGTGACATTTTTTTTTATTCATTGCATACCAGGGCATACAGTGAAATGCGGTTGGCCATGCCCGCTACGATTGTGCAATAAAACAATAGTAATAAAAATATAATGTACATGTATGATGTACCGGTACAACAATACAATTCTTCTATGTCCCTATGCTATACTAGTACTACTATACTATCAAGTCAAGTCAAGAATGCAATAATAAGATTCCAATAGGATGAGAATGCGACATTGTGCAATAATACAAGTAATAAGAACAAGTAATAAGAATAAGACATATCAGGTATATGTACATGAGTTTTACAAAAGCTTTTACTCTACAAGAACCACTCCTGTTCTTGTTTAATTTTTTTAAAGTGACCTTACATTGTGAGCGTGTGCAGCATGAGTGTGTGTGTGTGTTCATGTTAAAGTGACTGCTAGTACAGTGTGTGTGTGTGTGTGTGTGTGTGTGTGTGTGTGTGCTCTACATCCATGTGTCTAACATCGTACAGTCTTCTTGTTCTGAGGTGCTCTAGATGTTGGGAGTGGGCATGTAATGTCTTTTGCGTCATCAGAACAGTATTGTCTTATCTCCTTATAAAGATATTCCTGTCGGTCATTGTCTAGACCAGGTGGGGGGAGGACAGGAAAACCAGAGATGGTTGGGTAGCGTTTTGGGTCTTTCAACAGCTGAAACGTGAATGGCTCTGTATCGTCACAGTGTAATTTCGCCGTCACCATGCCAGGACTGTTGGCATCGAAGCTGAAGTGCTGGTATTTCTTTATTTGTGGGAATCTTTTGAAGAAGCCACCGAGATGTTGCTGCCAGTCGTGGCTTGGAACATAAACTGTGCCATCTTCGCGACCGACAAGTTGGGGGATATTGACTCCTTTCACTGCAGAGCTTTTCCTGACGATGTCTGCGATGCCTGCCAGGGTGTCGACCGCAGTCTTCCTGTAAACCTGCTTTATCAAACCAAAGCACCAGTCGGGGCCAAATTTAGTGTGGCCTGCAATTAGGAAGTGGAGAGCAAGCTGCAGGTGAAGTTTGTGAATAGTACGCCACGCAAAATACCACAAGACATAATTGTTTTTATTTTGCCCGGAGCAATTGTCGCAGTGCAGGTCCACTGATTTTTCTCCAACTCCATAGTTGGTGAAGAAATGATCCACATAGCTGATAACGGCATTGCTGCCTTTACCAGTTGACATCCCTTCATCAATTAGGTAATTCACTTGCTTCGTCAGCCCTTCACAGTGGACACCGAACAGGCCACATTTGCGCGGTGTTTGAAAAAAGATGGGACCCACTTGAAAAGGGTGAGATGGAAAATGAACCTGCAGGACAGAGAAAGAAGAAAAAGAAAAAAGGACATTGAAATAAGGGACATTGAAATAAGGGAACAGGGGAGGAAATTAGGCCACTTTACTAGCCAAATGCAAGTATTTTTTATGTTTGGCGAGTGATTCATGAAAAAATACTGCTAAAACTATAAGGAACTATTTTTACATTAAAAATTCTCCTCTCTTTTCCTATTCTCTCCTCTCTTCTCCTATTTTCTCTCTCCTCTCTCCTCCCACTCTCATCTTATCTAAATACACTCCAAATACAACTCAAACGTTCCTGTAAGTTTTCCTTTAACAACAAAAAGCAACATTATATTGGATATTCACCTGCTGTGCGTAATCAAAGCTGTAGTGCATCGTGATATCTCTGCTTGCAGGTGGGGAGGGGCCTAGCGACAGATCCATGTTCTCAGCGCATGTGCGCTTTGTGGCGGCAGTCATCTCCTGCAACAGCTCGCGTTCTCTGTCAACAAGGGCCAGATGTTTTAACTGCACCTGGATGAAAGCATGAATGAAAGAAAACGTTATTTAACAGATTGCAGAATGGGTACAACACAGTACGGCTCAATACACACACACACACACACACGGCTAATGAGGTGGCAGTGCTCAGTTATCCTCAGGTTATCCTAATGTCATGTGTGTTGAAGCTAGGGCTGGGCGATATGGCCTAAATATGATATCACGATATTTTCTGACCTTTCGGCGATACACGATACACATCACGATGTTTTTCTTTTTTTCCCCAAACAATTCATTATGAGGCTTACCAAGACAGTATTCGAGTTTGCAAGCTAACATTAAAGACAAAATAAAATACCCATGCATTTAGCATTTTTATATTATATATTAGATTTAGATTATTGGATTATTAGATTATATATTGCATATATTTAGCAATGAGATATTATATGATTTAGATATGAAATATGATTAATTGAAAATGGGGGACCCTGATGTAAACAAGACGAAAGTCTTTCTCTGGTCTGCATCCCCTTAACAATTGTATGTATTGAGCTGTACTGTACCCATTCTGCAATATGTTAATAAAGTTTTAAATCAATCAATCAATCAATCAATCAATAGCATTTTAGCATTTTTATGAAACTACTGTATATTTGTATGTCTCTAAATGTTTTGATGAATTGAAAATGGAGGACCCTTATGTAAAAAAGGCGAAAGTCTTTTTCTGGTCTTCATCCTCCAGTCCACTGTTGTTGTATTGAGCTGTACTGTATTGTACCCATTCTATGTCGTCATCGGACGTTGCTATGTTTGGGTAAATACTGTAAACAAGCCACTATGGACGGGGGTACAGGGGAATAGATGGTGGTAAAAAACAGTCTGTAGTGTAGTAGTGAAAGTAGACTGTACACACCTGGAGTTTCTCCACCTGCAACTTCTCTGGCCTTCCCGCGGCTTGCTGTAATTGGTTATTGTTGGAGTAGTATTGAGAACACAGATCTGTCCTGGGTTTTGTGATCATTATCTGCGGAAGGAGTGCTTTCCACAACCGAAGGAAGGATCTCTGACCAACAACACGAAATCCTGAAAAGACAAGTGTTTTTGTTAGATTGGTAGAATAAGAAAAAGTGGGAACCATGTGTGTGTGTGAGAGAGAAAGAAAGGGGTGGTTTTGTGACATACCTTCTATACTGCTGTAAAGGCGCCACAGGGCAGCTTTGGTCAGATTGGTTGGCAGTAACTTTGCAGTGAAATCCTTGTGACCAGCATGACGGCCAGGCAACACAATCGCATGGAGGACAGCAAAGTTGATCAGAAATTTCACAACCCTTTTTACGTCAAAAAGAGACAAAAAACGCTTGTGATTTCTCGGCTGTTTCTTCCTCTCCCGCGGTGTGAGGCCATCTGTCTTGTAGTGTTTGAAAAGGCTTTTGAGAAGCGCATCGCTGATCCTAAACAAAAATGTTAACAATAGGGAAGAGAATTAATTAATGAAATACACACATTGTACACACTGTATCTGTATGTCATATATTATGTTATGATGAATTGAAAATGGGGGACCCTGATGTAAACAAGATGGAAGTCTTTCTCTGGTCTGCATCCCCTTAACAATTGTATGTATTGAGCTGTACTGTACTGTACCCATTCTGCAATCTGTTAATAAACTTTTCAATCAATCAATCAATCACTCTTGTTTACATTCAGGTGTAGTTTTTAAGAATCCCTATCCTAGCGATGTGCATTACAAAATGGCCGCACAAAAACTACACTACCCAGAATATCCAAAATGGACGCCCTCGCAGGGTAGAATAGGATTCGACGACTATATCTAGACTTTAACACATATTTAAACCTATTTAAACCTATTGCTAAACATACATATACGTCCAATACAATACATCTACGTCCAATACAATATACAAGCATAAAAACACTTACCCATAAATGAAACAGAACGTTGGACGACAGACGACAACGTCGTGGAATCTGTACGTTGTCCTTGAAGCCAGGCGTATAGCGTTGACTTTCTTTGTACTTTGCGTCATCTCTGAAACATTTTGGCATGTTCCAATAATGGACAACAGACACATGTCCCTTTCTCTTGGTGTCAACGACGCGGTGTCCAATCGGTTTTGGTAAATTAGCTCAACCGACAGTTTTTTTGAACAAGACAGGGCAGATCGTTCTGAATTTTCCTTTCGGCGCGCCTGGCACTTGCAGTGGAAAGAGTTTATCTTTCCGAGTTCCTCTTCTATTTCGCCCTCCACCGTTAAACCAGACATCTTTTCAACTGATCGCATGGTCGATTCAGCTGAAAAGCCCAATGCTACAGTTTCAACGCAAAGGTCTCCGTCTTCCTCTGTTTCACCATCGTCGGCAGGTTCGATTGGATCTGGGACAATTTCATCTGCGTCTTCATCTGCGTCTTCGGTCTCTTCATCGTCGGATAAAAGAGCTGGTGGCGGCTCACCTTCCGTGATGATCATGTAGTCCGTGATGTGGTCACTCATCGTCGCCGAGGAGTCTATACTCATTCCATCTCTTCCTCTATTAAGAGCAGCTGATAATTTTTGTGCGGCCATGTCGATGTTATCTAAGCAGCAAAAAAGTGTTCTCTGGGCTACAGGTGCTGTGAATATAAACACCACACCGTGTGGGGGCGTACCTCACATCAACAGCAGCCTTTCACATGCAAAAATAGGACAGCCCGAGGGAACTGCCCCCACAGCTTCGTGAGAGATGATCAGAGTATGTCTCAAGGAGCCATTTTTAAACACAATTTAAACACAATTAGAGTTATTATATATGTTCGCTGTTATACTAAATATGTTCTTCAACCCTTGAACTGTAAGTATATATTAAAAAAAAAAAAAAACGGAAATGAAAAAAAAAATAAAATAAAAAATTCTTTCTCTTCTCGTGAGGAACCTGGGTCGCCGAGTTGTAGGCGCGCACGCTGGGCGGAGTCACATATTTCCTGACTCTCTGCCCAGGTTATAAGCCGTGGTGCGTGAGTTCAGGGCTGCTCTAATAGTGCTGTCCACCCAAGGTTTCTGGTTTGGGAAAACCTGTGCCTTCTTTGTGAGGACAATACCGTCAGCTACTGTTGTTATGTAACTCACAACGGTATCAGCGTACTCGCTGACGTCACTGGCGCTTCCTTTAAACATGTCCCAGTCTGTGTCTTCGAACGCATCCCGGAGCGTGGCCTCTGATTCGTCAGACCACTTTTTTGTCTCACGTGACACGACGACGTCACGCGATCTTTGTTTGTATGCAGGGATTAAAAAAATGGAGTCGTGATCGCTCGCGCTTGCAGCACCCATCAGTGGCGGAGCCGCTACAGCCTTGTAGCCGGCTCTGAACGGGGTGTAACAGTGGTCGAGTGTGTTTCCCCATCTTGTGGAGCAGGCGATGTGCTGAAAAAAGGACGGCATCACTTTTTTCAGATTCGCCTGGTTGAAGTCACCAGCCACTATCATCGCGGCTTCCGGATGCTTGATCTGTTGTTTGTTGAGGTGGTCGTGTAATTCCACCAGCGCTTTGCCAGTATTTGCCTGTGGGTGGATATATACGACGGACATGATGACCGCGGTGAACTCACGGGGTAGGTGGAACGGACGGCACAGGATTGAGAGATGTTCCATATCTGGGGAGCATGAACTTGAGAGGACATGTACTTCTTTGGGATTAACCCAGAGATTGTTCGTGAGGATGCAGACCCCACCTCCGATGCTCTTCCCAGAGGCTGCCGTGCGATCTGCTCTCAGGACGGTGAAGTTGTCCGATGGAGAGACGCTGTTGTCCGGCGTCTCTGGCTTGAGCCATGTCTCCGTGAAACACATGATGTTAACGTCTCTCATCTCCCGTTGGAATCGGACCCTTGCTCTCAAGTCGTCCATCCTTCCCTCCAACGAACGTGCATTCGCCAGAAAGATGGATGGAATTGCTGGACGGTAAGCAGATCTTTTTAATCTAAGTCTGATACCTCCTCGTCTTCCTCTATGCCTCTTTCTGCCGTTTCCTTTGTTGCCGTTCTCCCGCTTGATTTCTGTTAGCCATTCTGGGCATAAAGTGTCTCCAAACTCCTCTTTGAGTCCGGAGTTTAGGTCCATGTGTGTGTGTGTGTCACATTTGTGTAATTTCCTACAAACCTTATAGTTTCAGAAAATGATCCTAATATCAATGTATTACTCGGGCAGAGAGGGGGAGGAGGGAGATTAAAATGGGGAGGGAGGTGGAAGGAGGGAGGTAGGGCAGGAGACAGAGGGAGGGAGGGAGGGAGAGAGAGAGAGAGAGAGAGAGAGAGAGAGAGAGAGAGAGAGAGAGAGAGAGAGAGAGAGAGAGAGAGAGAGAGAGGCAGCGCATGAACCGGACATTAGGGTAGGTTATAACGCGTGTAGCACGCAAAATGTTTCCTTTTTTGTCAATACACACACCCACTAGGGCTAGGCTATGCGACGCGTGCCCCACTCATTTAATATATAGTGCAAATTAAGTGTTCAAATGAAGGCATCCAATAATAGATTAACCATTGTCTTACCTTAATG